>NW_016804447.1:27776-42576 GCF_001698545.2 Rhinopithecus bieti | reverse complement strand
GGCTCACGCCTGTAATCGCAGCACTTTGGGAGGCTAAGGCGGGCAGATCATGAGGTCAGGAGTTCGAGACTAGCTTGACCAACATGGTGAAACCCCATCTCTACCAAAAATACAAAAATTAGCTGGGCATGGTGGCGCGCACCTGTAATTCTCAGCTACTCAGGAGGCTGAGGCAGGAGAATCGCCTGAACCTGGGAGGTGGAGGTTGCAGTGAGCCAAGATCGCGCCATTGCACTCCAGCCTGGGTAACAGAGTAAGACTCCATCTTAAAGAAAGAAAAACCTTCAAAAGAATGTAAGAATTATTTCTCAAAGTACAGCTTTAAAAATGCCCCTTAAAAATACATCAATGTTATATTAAGCCAAACCCACTTCAGAAGCACAGAGACTTGAAAAAAGTTAATTTATTGTAATTCCAAGATGTTTTGGGAACAAGAAACAAGCACAGAACACGGGCTAGGAGGACAGTGGATGAAACCGATGGGCTAATCACGGTTCCAGGATGGTCTCGCCATGGAGGTGACAGGGTGAATGCTGCAGTGCAGGACTGGGGGTGCCACAGGAACAGGTGCTCCAGGTAGGGCGTCGTCCTGGAAGGATGAGTCCTGAGAACAGCTGGGTGGGAGCAGGGTCCGCCGGCTGCACTGGGGTGGGGAGGGTGCCATGAGGGCCTGAGAGCAGCGAGGCCAGGGAGGAACCCTAATCCCTCATCTGCACGAGATGTGGGGCCTGACGGAGCCCCATGGACCTTGGAACGGAGCTGGGGAGGAGCATTTGCCAGGCCTCCCGTCCCCTCCTTCTGCACACTGGGATTGCTCCTGAAGGAAGAAGAACCCATCAAGTCCTTGTAAATGTGCTGGGAGAGAACCCCTGACAGTGCCTGGTGCTCACTCCTGGGGAGCCACTGTCACGGGTGAAGTTTCTGGGCTCAGGTCCATGGCACCTGGAAAACGTCGCGTTTAAGTGAAATGATCTTCAAAGCCCAAGAGGAAACGTTCCAGGCACCCCTCAGAGACCCTAGAGGCAGGAAAGATGGGGGCTACAAGGGTCCCCAGCTTCTCCAGCTCGACCTGTCCCTGGAAATTACTCCCTGAAATCGTGAGCAGAGCTGGATGCTGGGTCAGTTCTGTGATCTGTGGGACTCTACCCTTAATGGCTTCATTTATTTACATGGATCTAACCTTCTGTTTATTTCTAAGTAAAGAAATAAATTTGTCATTTGTTAGAGTCACCTAAACATGAGATATCTTTTTAAGAATATTTTCCTAGCCATTAAAGAACATAAGCCGATTTTCTTTTTTCATTTCCCTATTGCTATGTGACAAAAGGTATATTCTATACTTTTTGTATTAAACGACTTCAAACTATTGATACTCTAGATGACTTCTACAGTCCTTGCCATATTCTGAATGAAGAATGTGAGCCCCAGGTTAGAAAGATCAACAATTAAATCTCAGGCTGTGCGTCCACCAGGAGGCCTGGTGTTCTTTTCTTGCTGGCGGTTTGCGATTGGCTGAGAGGGAAGATCTCGTGCTGTGTTCTCACCACAGGCACAGGTGCAAGGAAGCCTCCAGGAGGTGCGGAATTCCTCGATTGCTTAATTTGGTGACGGGTGTTTGCTCAGGTCAAGCCTCAACAAAGTGCACATATTAAACGTGTGCGGCTCTTTGTATAGCAATTATACCTCAAAAAAGCTGAAACACTTTTACACTTGAAATAATCAGATTGATATTTCATCTAAAGGTATACAAAACTATTGCCTACATAGCTGATTTTTCCATGAGAGTCTCGTTTACAAGAGAAACACAATTACGAAGTCAGTGTCCTTTAATTTTAAAGGGTAACGCATGAAGCATGAGGTTCTGTTAGGTCAGCGCTTACTCTCCCCCATGTTTATTCCGTGGTAGATCTGCAGTGATTCAGGAAGATGAATTATCTTCAACACACAAAAGTTCAGCCCTCTGGCATATACGAATCCTGGTGTGGTTTTTAACATAACGTTCTGCTGGGGCTGACAGGATCGGGATTCGTTCATGCTTCATTCATCCCGGAGGTCTGCGACTGCCCCACACAGTGCAGGCTGAGCCTCCAGCACCACACACTCCACCTCTCCGACGCACTTGTGCGGATGCAGGTGAGACGCTCAGACCAGGAGGGTGTGTGGGGGGGATCGGGCTCCAGAGAGCCTGAGATGAGATTCAACCATGTGGATGGGCTGGTGGAGGTGGTGGCTCCTGGGCTGGGGAAGTGTAAAGAAGAATCCTGGTGACCCTGGCCCCGAAAAGCTGCCATGTACATTTAGTAGAAGACTGTCCATGAAAACACTCTCAGAAGCAAAGAGGGGCCTCAACGGGCCCCCCCACCCCCCGACCCATGTGCAATGCCAGGTCATAGTCTCTCCACCCCTGAAGGAAGCATCCTCCTCACCTCTCTGGTCCTCCTTTCTTTGCCTGGTTTGCGATTGTACACTCAATTCCTGCAGCCCCAAACAGTCTTTTTGATGTGGACTACTTTGAGCTCAACAGAACTGAATTAACTAGCAGTGTGTGTTTTTGCCGCTTCGTCCACTCACACACTGTCTGAGACCCATTCATGTCTCCGGAGGTCCCTCATTCACCTTGCGCTGGCTGACTCCCCCGAAGAACTTGCTGAGACATCCTCATTCATCTGCTGTGAACGAGCATTTGGATCTCTTCCCACTCGAGTTTGTGCGAACAGTGACACCAGGTGCATCTGAAATATGCCACATGCCCAGGTGCACGCGGGGCATGTGCAGCTCCCTGACCCCTCCGCGGCAGGAGAGCAACGAGGCCCAGGGCGTAGTGGGGAGGTTTGGGTGTGGGACCAGGCTGGGGTTGGAGAGAGGACACTGGATTCTGGACTTTATCTGAGGGCCGAGCAGCAGGCGTCATGGCAGATCAGATCTGGTGTTGAACTGACCCGACTGTCCTAGAGAACTGATGATGTTCATGGTTTCTCTGAATAACATAGAAATGGATCCTTGTGGTCTTGAAACTTGAGAAGGTGACATTTGTCTTATTCGAGTTCTTTTCTCAGGAAACTGACCATCAGGCCTCCCGGGTAGTGTGAAGGAACAGAGACTCACCAGATCACGGCATCTGGACGGTGAGACGCCAAACCCCTCACTCATCATGAGTGCCTGACCAGCCACCTGCCTCCTCCTGACCAACTCCTCTTCCTCACTCTCCCTAACTCCTGTTTTCCTTACACATAGTCACATTTCTGCCCTGCTATATAGTCAGTCAGGAAAATGCATTTGAGGCTGACCTCCCATCTCCTAGCCTGCAGCTCCTGATGCACGCCTTCTTCACTGGCAGTAACCATCGTCTCAGTGACTGGCTTTCTGTGTGCTGAGCAGTAGGATCTGGAACAAACCCCTGCATTTTGGGAACAGGGAGAGCAGCCTCAGCAGGCCCCCAGCCCTGAGCGCAGTCATGACCACCAGGGACCCACACCAGCCCCCGGAGGTGAGTGTGGACAAGAAGAAAAGGCTCCTGAGGACCCAGCCAGGAGAATTCCTGCAACGTCACGGAGAATCACGGCCACCCGGCCCATGCCCCCATTGCAGGGCAGGTGCAAGATTCAGCTCATTTGTCTTCTTTCCTGGACATCTTCAAATCTCCTTCACCACAACCTTGTGTGATCCTGAGATTCCATCAAGATGTGCATTTTTTTACTATATTGCTTTAATTTACTCTGCCAGCTATCTGGGGAAATGCAACCTCATCAGCAGAAATTATTTCCTCCCTGTCGCTTTTGAAATCTGTTATTTCCTACAGCCAGGTACTGAGCCCTTCAATTGAGGTCTAAACCCTTCACCCTCTCCCTCTGGGGTCATCAAGCCGGTGGTTTGTTCCATGCTCCCAGGTAGATTGTGTCAACTCAAAGTCCAACGTGCTTATGAAATACTTTCTGTATTTTTTTCTTAATTTTAGGAGGTTTTTTTTTTTTTTTTAATGTTTTTGTTTCATGGAGGTGACGCCCTCTGTCTTTGACTTGTGGGCGCCTTCCTCCTTCAGTCTGCATGTACTGAAGCCAGTGTTTGCTGCACAGCCTCTCAGCCGCAGCCCACAGTGAGGTGCAGGTGCTCAGCCTTTGCCGCAGAGAGCGCCTCCATTCGCCCCTCCATCCATAGCCCCTGGAAACCACTGCCCTGCTCCCCAACACGGTAGCACTGTCTTTTCCAAGATGTCATGTGGCAGCATCCTTCGGCCTGTGCCCACCGAAGCTAGTTTTCTTCACCGGGCATGTGGCCTGGGAGACCTGGGGCATTTGGGGTGCATGTTTCCACTGCTGGTTGGTGCCCCCTGTGTGGAAGCATCCATGTTGGTTCACACCTTCTCCTGCTGATGGACATTTTGTTTTCTTCCAGTTATTGGCAATGAGCAATGAGGCCTAAACACTTGAGTGCAGGTTTGTGTGTACACGTTTAAGTTTTCTCTTGGGGGAAATTTCAGGAGTGGAGTTGCTGGATGACGTGGTAAGGATGTGCTTAACTCAATAAGAAACTCCCGGACCACGTTCCAGCATGGCGGGATCCCTCCCATTCCCACTCCCGCTTATGAGGGTCCCAGTTCCTCTGCATCATCACTAGAAGCTGGGTGGGCCCGTGGTTTTTGTCTGTTTTTAGCCATTTTAATAGATTTGCAGAGGTACTGTTGACTGGCATTTCTCCAGCGTCTCTATGATGTTGAGCCTCTTTCTCGGGCAATATGCCCTCCTTATACCTTCCTTGATGAGGGCTCCATTCAAATATTTGCCTTCTCTTTAATACTGGGGTTTTTACTTTCTGTTAAGTTTTGATGGTTCTTCATATATTCTACGTGCCAGTCCATTGTGAGATGTGTGATTCACCAATATTTTTTCTAGACCACAGTTTGTGTTTCTTTCTCTTTAGATTTTTATATTGCTTTATAGAAATATAATTTTAAATTTATGACTAAATTTAATTTGTGAATCTTCTATGAATCATGCCTTTGGTGTCATGTCTAAGAACTTGTCACCTAACCCCAGGCCATACAAATTTTCCCGTGTTTTTATCTAATGGTTTTATAGCGTTCTGTTCTCCATTTAGGCCTGTGATAAATGTTGAGTAACATTTTGTGTCAGCCATGGCCATACCTTTTTCCGTCTCTGCCAGTATCTTGGGTGTTTGCAGCTCCCCGTGCCTCGGGCAGTTCCTGTCTTCTTGGTCCGCTCTTTCTGTGAGTTTCAGGGCGTGTGTTAGTGCTGACGCTGTCCTGGTCCATCAGGGGGTCCCATGGGCTTGTCCGTGTGGGAAAGTCGGGACTGTGATGTTGACGGGATGCCGTGAGTCGGGGAGGTGCTGATGGGGGTTTCTATGTAGGAGAGAGAGGTGTTTGGTTTTCCGGATGGGGTAGACTTGAGAGGGGACAAACTTGAGAAATGCCACCAAGGGGAAGCCCAGGCAGAGCAGGTCTCGGGGCCGCCCAGTCGTGTGGGCGCCAAACGTGGATGTGTCAGTGGCCAGGCCAGGAGGTAAACCCTCACCCAAGGGCCTCTGGGTGTCCAAGGCCAAGTCTTGTTCAAGTGGTGCGTTCAGCTGAGCCAACCATGGCAGAAATGCACACGGGAAATCCCATGGTTCCTCTGTTTAAATCCCCTGCTAATCCCACCCGACTCAGAGAAGAAGCCAAGTCCTCACAGCAGCCTGCAATCCCCGCCTGCCTCGGCCTCCTCTCAGCTCTGATTCTCCCTCCCCTTCTATCCCTCTCTGTCTCTTTGACAGGGGACAACGTGCTAGCGGCCCTCGCTCGCTCTGGGCACCTCCTTGGCCTGGGCATCTGCTCTGGCAGCGCTTGAGGAGCCCTCCAGCCCGCCGCTGCACTGTGGGAGCAACTCTCTGAGCTGGCCGACGCGGAAGCAGGCTCCCTCTGCCTGCAAGGAGGTATGGAGGGAGAGGCGTGGGCGGGAACCAGGGCTGCGGTGCTCACCAGTCAGCGCAAGTTCCCAGTGGGCGGGGCCTCAGCTGGCCCTGCACTCGCAGCAGCCGACCAGCGCTGCCAGCCCCCGGCAGTGAGGGGATTAGCACTCAGGCCAGCAGCTGTGAAGGGTACACTGGGTCCCCCAGCAGTGCCAGCCCGTCCGTGCTGTGCTCGAATTCTCGCCGGACCGCAGCTGCCACCCTGCAGGGCCGGTTCGGGACCTGCTGCCCGCCATGCCCCAGCCTCCCCCATGGGCGCTGCCCCCGCTCCGTGGCGCCTGGTCCCATCGACCGCCCAAGAGCTGAGGAGTGTAGGTGCCTGGAGCAGGACTGGTGGGCAGCGCCACCTGTGGCCCTGGCGTGGGATCCACTAGGCGAAGCCAGCTGGACTCCTGAGTTGGGTGGCAATTCGGAGAACTTTTATGTCTAGCTGGAGGATTGTAAATGCACCAATCAGCATTCTGTGTCTAGCTCGGGGTTCGTGGATGCACCAATCAGCACTCTGCATCTAGCTAATCTGGTGGGTACTTGGAGAACTTTTATGTCTAGCTGGAGGATTGTAAATGCACCGATCAGCACTCTTGTGTCTAGCTCACGGTTTGTAAACACACCAGTCAGTACCTGTCAAAACGGATCAATCAGCTCTCTGTAAAATGGACCAATCAGCAGGATGTGGGTGGCGTCAGACAAGGGAAAAAAGCAGGCTGCCTGAGCCAGCAGTGGCAACCCACTCAGGTCCCCTTCCACACTGTGGAAGCTTTGTTCTTTCACTCTTCCCAATAAATCTTGCTGCTGCTCACTTTTTGGGGCCACACCGCATTTATGAACTGTAACACTCACTGCAAAGGTCTGCAGCTTCACTCCTGAAGCCAGTGAGACCATGAACCCACTGGGAGGGACGAACAACTCCAGACATGCCACCTTTAAGAGCAGTAACACTGCAGACCTCACCACGAACATCTGTAGCTTCACTCCTGAAGCCAGCAAGACCACGAACCCACCAGAAGGAAGAAACTGCAGACACATCTGAACATCTGAAGGAACAAACTCCGGACACACCATCTTTAAGAACTGTAACACTCACCACAAGGCTCCATGGCTTCATTCTTGAAGTCAGCGAGACCAAGAACCCACCAATTCTGGACACATCTCCCACCAGAGAGGAGATCCTACACGTTCATCCTGGTAGATTCAAACCCATCTTTGCCACACAGATAGTCAGCAGAATAAATAGGCATAATCTATAGTCTTCTTGAAAAAGGCAGGCCAGGCATGGTGGCTCACACCTGCAATCCCAGCACTTTGGGAGAATCACCTGATGTCAGGAGTTTGAGACCAGCCTGGACAACATGGTGAAACCCCACCTCTAATAAAAAAAATACAAAAATTAGCTGGGCATGGTGGTGGGCGCCTGTAATCCCAGCTACTTGGGAGGCTGAGGCAGGAGAATCACTTGAACCCAGAAGGTGGAGGTTGCAGTGAGCTGAGATCATGGCGCACTCCAGCTTGGGCGACAGAGTGAGACTCTGTCTCAAAAAAATAATAATAGGAATAATAAAAGTGCAAAATTTCAAACAACTTAAAAGAAACTGTGCAAAAGAGCTGAACTGGCCCTCCACAGAAGAGGAGATGTGGAGGAACGGCTAATGAAAACACAAAGAGCAGCTAAGCCTAACAGGGGGAGATATCATGTGACACCCGCCAGACTGGCAGAAATCCCACAACCCAATCAATGCCAGTGTTGGGGAGAATGGAGAGTAGCAGGAACACCAAGCACTGCTAAGAATGTTTATGAAATGTATTTTTGTTATGCTTGTATATGAAAGGGTGTGTGTTGTGGGTTATGATGAAAATTACATTTCTTACCTGGGATGAAATTTTAAAACTTCAAAGCTACTGACCCAAAGAAACTTGCACGGCCGGGCGCGGTGGCTCAAGCCTGTAATCCCAGCACTTTGGGAGGCCGAGATGGGCGGATCACGAGGTCAGGAGATCGAGACCATCCTGGCTAACATGGCGAAACCCCGTCTCTACTAAAAAATACAAAAAACTAGCCGGGCGAGGTGGCGGGTGCCTGTAGTCCCAGCTACTCGGGAGGCTGAGGCAGAATGGCATAAACCTGGGAGGCGGAGCTTGCAGTGAGCTGAGATCCGGCCACTGCACTCCAGCCTGGGCGACAGAGCGAGACTCTGTCTCAAAAAAAAAAAATAAATAAATAAAAGAAACTTGCACTTGTGTAAAAAGAAATGCCCAAGAACGTTCCTAGCAAAACACAGTCCTAAGGGCCCCAACCTGGTCAAACACTCACCCACAGGGAAATGAAGACATTTCCCGTGCTCCCCTCAGACGACGGGAGATCACGCAGCAATGAAAATGAACCATGTCAGCGTGGGTGGGTCTCAGGGGGAGAATGGAGATGGGAGATCACACAATGAAAATGAACCACGTCAGCGTGGGTGGGTCTCGGGGAGAATAGAAGACAAAAACAGACATTGAGCAGATGCTCAGAGCCATGCAGCGTAGGAGCAGCCACACAGGAGAATTTCCTCACATCAAAGTTCAAAACTACAGCCGAGGCAACAGAGCAAGACCCTGCCTCAAAAAGAAAACAGAAAGTTCAAAAACTAAATGTCGTATTTTTTAGGATGTAGACATACGCGGTGAAAGAAACGTACTGTGAAGAAAAGTATGGGAACAATAAAGACTAAAGCAAGAAGTGATTCCCTCGGTAGGAGAAGGGAAGGGACTGGGACTCAGGCAGGGCCTCCAGGGAACATCCGAAGTCATGCCTCTTCAGATTCTATTCCCTAAACTTGGTGGAGGTCCTCTGTGTCCCATGTGTCGATATTCTTTATATTTTACCCATATTGTACCAATGCTTTATTTGTATTCAATATTTAGAAGACAGTTATAAACATTAAACATTGCATTAAATAGCAAGATGGCCGATGAACATCAGGAAGGAACATCCATGAGGTTCCATCCACAGAACCTCACCATGGATACGCTTGTGATCAAGGGCCTGGTCTCCCCTCACGACACAGAGAGCAGAGGCCACACCGTCATAGTGGAGCAGGACCAGCTGGGACAGGGCCCTACTGTGAACCTGCTGCATCGCCAGGCTGTGCAAACGGACTCAGCTGCCAGAACTCACACAACATCAGTATCAGCACCGAAACCTCACAGGAAAAATGGTAAGTTCTAAGTTTCTCCATTAATAGTAACTCCCAGATTAATCTCTGTCATCCATTGCTTCTCCAAGAAATAACTTTTTATAGCTTTGCATGGGTCTATTTTTCAATTTATATTTTATTTTACTAATTGATTGAAAAGATATATATTGTGTGTGGTGTCTGATTTTGTCTGTCAGTCAGGATACTCATAGTTTAATTTCTATTATTATTACTACACCAATATTTAGTTTTTTTAAAGCTTTTCAATTCCTGAGGGTATTAATCAGAGTCTTCGTGTCTCATGAGACAGAAAACAAATCCGAACTGTGTAAAAGAAAAAGGAATGTAATGATCACGAGAACTGAGAAGCTCCCAGGCTTAACTTGCTTGAGATTCACCTACATGTACAGTTTCAAGTGGGGTCCTGTAACTCTCTCTCTCTCCTCTCTCTCTCTCTCTCTCTCTCTCTACTTCCCCAACATCAGCTGCATGTTTAGCTCCATGAACTTCAGACTTAAACAGCATCACTGGCTCCTGACCAGGATTCCAGCTCCACGAACCTCAAACTACACCACTAGCCTTCCTTCTCCTTAGGTCTCCAGCTCCAAAACCTAAGACATCAGTGGCAGTACCTACTCCTCCCGGAGGCTCCAGCTCTGACAGCCTCAGACTTGAACCGCAGCACCAGCTCTTCCCCGGATCTCCAGCTCCACCACCCTCAGATTTAAACAGCAGCAGCATCAGCTCATCCGTGGGTCTCTAGCTCCATGACACTCAAACTAGGACAACATCAGCTCATCCCTGGGACGCCAACTGCACGACAATCCAACTAGAAACACACCAGCTCCTCCCTGGGTCTCCAGCTCCACAAACCTCACATTACAAAAGCAACATCAGCTCTTCCTCGGGTCTCCAGCTTTACAGCCTAATACAGTGGCAGCTCCAGCTCCTCCCAGGGGCTCAAGCTCCGAGCCTCTCAGACTTGAACCTCAGCACTAGCTCTTCCCTGGATCTCCAGCTCGACAACCTTCAGATTTACACAACAGAAGAACCAGCTCTTCCCTGGGTCTCCAGCTACACGACGCTCAACTAGAACATCAGTTCCTCCCCAGGTCTCCAGCTCTAGGGCCCACAAACTAGAACAACAACATTCCCCCCATATCTCCAGATCAACAAACCTCAACTAGGAACGCCAACACCGCTCCTCCGTGGGTATCCAGCTCCACAACCCTCAACTAGAAACACAAACACAGGCTCCTCCGTGGATCTCCAGCTCCACAACCCTCAACTAGAAACACCAACACAAGCTCCTCCGCGGGTCTCCAACTCCACGACCCACAAACTAGAACAATGCTCCCCCCGTATGTCCAGCTCCACAACCCTCAACTAGAAACACGAACTCCGGCTCCTCTGTGGGTCTCCAGCTCCATGACCCTCAACTAGAAACACCAACTCCGGCTCCTCCATGGGTCTCCAGCTGCATGACCCTCAACGAGAAACACCAACACCGGCTCCTCCGTGGGTCTCCTGCCCCACGACCTTCAACTAGAAACACCAACATTGACCCCTCTGCGGGTCTCCAGCTCCACAACCCTCAACTAGAAACACCAACAACAGCTCCTCCACAGGACTCCAGCTCCACAATGCACAAACTAGAAAACAATGCTCCACCCTGTATCTCTAGCTCCACAACCCTCAACGAGAAACACCAACACCAGCTCCTACACGGGTCTCCAGCTCCACAACCCTCAACTAGAAACACCAACAACAGCTCCTCCACAGGACTCCAGCTCCACGACCCACAAACTAGAAAACAATGCTCCACCATGTATCTCCAGCTCCATAACCCTCACGAGAAACACCAACACAGACTCCTCCGCGGGTCTCCAGCTCCACGACCCTCAACAAGAAACACCAACACCGGCTCCTCTGCAAGTCTCCTCCTCCACGACCCTCAACAAGAAACACCAACACCGGCTCCTCTGCGGGTCTCCAGCTCCACGACCTACAAACTAGAAAACAACGCTCCACCCTGTATCTCCAGCTCCACAACCATCAATGAGAAACACCAACAACGGCTCCTCCGCAGGTCTCCAGCTCCACAATCCTCAACTAGAAACACTAACAATGGCTCCTCCGTGTGTCTCCAACTCCATGACCCTCAACCAGAAACACCAACAGCTCCTCCACGGGTCTCCAGCTCCACGACCCACAAACTAGAAAACAATGCTCCACCCTGTATCTCCAGCTCCACAACCCTCAAACAAAAACACCAACAGCGGCTACTCCGCTGTCTCCACCTCGATGACCCTCAACTAGAAACACCAACTCCGGCTCCGCCATGGGTCTCCAGCTCCACGACCCTCAACTAGAAACACCAACTCCAGCTCCTCCATGGATCTCCAGCTCCACGACCCACAAACTAGAAAACAACGCTCCACCCTGTATCTCTAGCTCCACAACCCTCAACGAGAAACACCACCACCGGCTCCTCCACGGGTCTCCAGCTCCAAGACCCACAAACTAGAAAACAGCACGCCACCCTGTATCTCTAGCTCCACAACCCTCAACGAGAAACACCAACACCAGCTCTTCCACGGGTCTCCAGGTCCACGACCCACAAACTAGAAAACAACGCTCCACCCTGTATCTCCAGCTCCACGACCCTCAAACAAAAACACCAACAGCGGCTACTCCACCGTCTCCACCTCAATGACCCTTAACTAGAAACACCAACAGTGGCTCCTCCGCAGGTCTCCAGCACCACGACCACAACAAGAAACACCAACACCAGATCTTCTGCGGGACTCCTCCTCCATGACCCTCAACAAGAAACACCAACACCGGCTCCTCCGCGGGTCTCCAGCTCCACGACCCACAAACTAAAAAACAGCACGCCACCCTGTATCTCCAGCTCCACAACCCACAACGAGAAACACCAACACTGGCTCCTCCATAGATCTCCACCTCCACAAACCACAAAATAGAAAACAACGCTCCACCCTGTATCTCCAGCTCCACAAAACTCAACGAGAATTCTACACCAACAATGGCTCCTCTGTGGGTCTCCAGCTCTACAACCCTCAACTTGAAACACCAACACCAGCTGCTCCGCAGGTCTCCAGCTCCACGACCCTCAACTAGAAACACCAACACTTGCTACACCGCGGGTCTCCAGCTGCATGACCACCAACAAGAAACACCAACATCGGCTCCTCTGCGGGTCTCCTGCTCCACGACCCTCAACTAGAAACACCAACACCAGCTCCTCCGAGGGTCTCCAGCTCCACGACCCTCAACAAGAAAGACCCACTCCGGCTCCTCCGCAGGTCTCCAGCTCCACAACCCTCAACCAGAAACACGGACAACAGCTCCTCCACGGGTCTCCAGCTTCACAACCCACAAACTAGAAAACAATGCTTCACCCTGTATCTCCAGCTCCACAACTTTCAATGAGGGTTGCCAGCTCCACAACCCTCAACAGGAAACACCAACAAGAGCTCCTCCATTGTTCTCCAGCTCCACGATCCACAAACTACAAACAGGGCTCCCCATTGTATCTCCACCTCCACAGCCCTAAATTAGAAACACCAACACCGGCTCCTCCATTGGTCTCCAGCTCCATGACCCTCAACTAGAAACACCAACTCTAGCTCCTCCACGGGTCTCCAGTTCCATGACCCACAAACTAGAAAACAACGCTCCACCCTGTATCTCCAGCTCCACAAACATCAACTAGAAACACCAACTGCAGTTCCTCCACAAGTCTCCAGCTCCAAAACCCTCAACTACAAACACCAACATGGGCTCCTCCGCAGGTCTCCAGCTCCACAACCCTCAACTAGAAACACCAACACCGGCTGCTCCGCGGGTCTCCAGCTACACAAACCATAAACTAAAAAACAACACATCACCCTATATCTCCAGCTCCACAACACTCAACGAGAAACACCAACAATGGCTCCTCCGTGGGTCTCCAGCTCCACAACCCTCAACTAGGAACACCAACACCTGCTCCTCCGCGGGTCTCCAGCTACACGACCCTCAACTACAAACACCAACACTGGCTCCTGGCGGGTCTCCAGGCCACGACCTTCAACTAGAAACACCAACAGTGTCTCCTCTGCAAGTCTCTAGCACCATGACCCTCAGCAAGAAACACCAACACCGGATCCTCCGCGGGACTCCAGCTCCACGACCCTCAACTAGAAACACCAACACCGGCTCCTCTGCGGGTCTCCAGCTCGACGACCCTAAACAAGAAACACCAACTTCGGCTCCTCCGCGGGTCTCCAGCTCCAAGACCCTCAACTAGAAACACCAACAGTAGCTCCTCCGCGGGTCTCCAGCTCCATGACCCTCAACAAGAAACACTAACACCATCTCCTCCGCGGGTCTCCAGCTCCAAGACCCTGAACCAGAAACAGCAACAACGGCTCCTCCACGGGTCTCTAGCTCCAAGACCCACAAACTAGAAAACAATGCTCCACCCTGTATCTCCAGCTCCACAACCCTTAACGAGAAACACCAACACTGGCTCCTGCACGGCTCTCCAGCTCCACGACCCACAAACTAGAAAACAGTGCTCCACCCTGTGTCTCCAGTTCCACAACCCTTAACGAGAAACACCAACACCGGCTCCTGCATGGCTCTCCAGCTCCACGACCCACAAACTAGAAAACAACGCTCCACCCTATATCTCCAGCTCCATGACCCTCAACTAGAAACACCAAGAGCGCCTACCCTGTGAGTCTTGAGCTCCACGACCTTCAACTAGAAACACCAACAGGGCTCCTCCACGGGTCCCCAGCTCCACGACCCTCAACTAGAAACACCAACTCTGCCTCCTCCACAAGTCTCCAGCTCCATGACCCTCAACTAGAAACACCAACACCGGCTCCTCCGCGAGTCTCCAGCTCCACGACCCACAAACTAGAAAACAACGCTCCACCCTGTATCTCCAGCTCCACAACCCTCAAAGAGAAACACCAACAGTGGCTCCCCCGTGGGTCGCCAGCTGCACGACCCTCGACTGGAAACACCAACAGCAGCTCCTCCATGGGTCTCCAACTCCAGGACCCACAAACTAGAATAACAATGCTCCCCCTTTTATCTCCACCTCCCCAACCCTAAACTAGAAACACCAACACTGGCTCCTCCGCGTTTCTCCAGCTCCACGACGCTCTACAAGAAAGACCAACACTGACTCCTCCGTGGGTCTCCAGCTCCACGATCCTCAACTAGAAACACTAACACCGGCTCCTCCGCGGGTCTCTAGCTCCACGATCCTCAACTAGAAACACTAACAATGGCTCCTCCGTGTGTCTCCAACTCCACGACCCTCAACCAGAAACACCAATGACAGCTCCTCCACGGGTCTCCAGCTCCACGACCCACAAATTAGAAAACAACGCTCTACCCTGTATCTCCAGCTCCACAACCCTCAAATAAAAACACCAACAGCGGCTACTCCGCCATCTCCACCTCGATGACCCTCAACTAGAAACACCAACTCCGACTCCTCCATGGGTCTCCAGCTCCACGACCCTCAACTAGAAACACCAACTCCAGCTCCTCCACCGGTCTCTAGCTCCACGACCCACAAACTAGAAAACAACGCTCCACCCTGTATCTCTAGCTCCACAACCCTCAACGAGAANNAC
>NW_016804447.1:5305-24715 GCF_001698545.2 Rhinopithecus bieti | reverse complement strand
CGGCCCTCAAACTGGAACATCAGCTCCCCGCTGGGTCTCCAGCTGCACGGCCCTCAAACTGGAACATCGGCTCAGCCCTGGGCTCCAGCTGCACAGCCCTCAAACTGGAACAGGAGCTGCCCCACCGAGTTCAAACTGTTCCAGTTTGAGGTCTGTGCAGCTGGAGACCTGGCGGGCAGCTGACATTCCAGTTTGAGCGCCATGCAGCTGGAGACTCGGGGGTAGCTGATGTTGCAGTTTGAGGGCCGTGCAGCTGGACACATGGCAAGAAAGCTGATGTTCTAGTTTGAGAACCGTGCAGCTGCAGACCAGGTGGGGAGCCAGTGTTCCAGTTTGAGAGCCGTGTAGCTGGAGACCCTACAGGCAGCTGATGTTCCAGTTTGAGGGCCGTGCAACTGGAGACCAGGAGGGGAGCTGATGTTCCAGTTTGATGTTCCCCCCCGGGTCTCCAGGTGCACGGCCCTCATACTGGAACATCAGTTCCCTGCCCAGGCTCCAGCTACACGGCCCTGAAACTAAAACATCAGTTCTCCCCCGTGTCTCCAGCTGCACCGCCCTCAAACTGGAACATCTGCTCCCCATCAGGTCTCGAGCTGCACGGCCCTGCAACTGGAATATCAGCTCCCCGCCGGGTCTCCAGCTGCACGGCCCTCAAATTGGAACATCAGCTCAGCCCTGGCTCCAGCTGCATGGCCCTCAAACTGGAACATCGGCTCCCCGCGGATCTATAGCAGCACGGCCTCAAACTGGAACATCAGCTCCCTGCCAGGTATCCTGCTTCATGGCCCTAAAAATGGAACATTAGCTCCCCGTAGGGTCTCCAGCTGCATGGCCCTTAAAACTGGAACATCGGCTCCCCCGCGGGTCTCCAGATGCACAGCCCTCAAACTGGAACATCGGCTCCCCCCGGATCTACAGCAGCACGGCCTCAAACTGGAACATCAGCTTCCCGCCGGGTCTCCAGCTGCACGGCCCTCAAACTGGAACATCGGCTCCCCCTCAGGTCTCCAGCTGCACGGCCCTCAAACTGGGACATGAGCTCCTCCTCAGGTCTCCAGCTGCACGGCCCTCAAACTGGGACATGAGCTCCTCTCCAGTTGCGGAACACTAATACTAGAAAAATGCCAGCTCCTCCTGGGTTCTACAGCTGCGCGACCCTCAAACTAAAGAAACACCAGCTCCTCTCTGGGTCTGCAGCTGCGTGAACCTCAAACTAGATCACCTCTCCCCCTGGATCTCCAGCTCCACGACCCTCACAGAGGAACAGCCACACCGGCTCCTTCACTGTCTTCCGCTCCACAACCTAAGACATCAGTGGCAGCACCAGCTCCTCCGTGGACCTCCAGCTCAACGACTCTCAGACTTAAAAGGCAGCGTCGGCTCCTCCCCAAGGCTCCAGCTCCACCACCCTCAGATTTGAACAGCGGTAGCACCAGCTCCTGTCCGGGTCTTCAGCCCCACAACCCTCCCTGAACAATCCCTTCTCACGAAATTCAGCAGTCAAGAAAACTGCAGGCGAAGTAAATGAATAAATGTTTTGTTTTCAAATCGATGTATCTTTTATGTTCATGAGTTAACTTTTCTACTTTCCATTAACCTTGCAATCTACTTAAGTCCAATGTGAGACAGAAACACATCAGTTGAAATGACATTTGAAGACTTAGAAATATTTTTAATATAATCAACACACAGCCGTAGACGCGATCTTTTTTCTCTCTGCCTGTGCAGAAGTCTTGTGAAAATTCAAACTATGAATTTACTTTGTTGAGATTCCCAGAATACACATTAATCCCGAATGTTACTCCCCTTCTTAAAATCTTTTAACACGTTCCCATCACCCGAGCATAAATGCCGGCTCCCATTCACAGCCCAAGGTGTCCAGCATGGCCCTGCTGCCCTCTGCCCTGGTCTGTGGACTCCCCTCTTACATGCCAGCACCCATCTATATCCTACAGTGCCCAGCACGGCCCTGCCCTCTACCCTGGCCTATGGTCTTCACTCTGGTGCCCAGCCCGGCCCTCCACCCCACTGTCCTGGCTTATGATCTCCCCTCTTAAATGCCAGCTCCCATCCACAGCCCACAGTGCCCAGCACGGCCCTGCCCTCTGCTCTGGCCTAAGGTCTCTCCCCTCTGCCATTCCCTTCCTGCCAGACAGGCCTCTGTCAGTGCCCCAAACCACAGAGGCTCAGGCCTGACTCCGGACCTTTCCCCTGCTGTGCCCTCTACCTGGGGTGCCTTTCCCGGGCTCCACATCCTCCTCTTAACTCACTCAGCTCCAGCCTGCTGGTTGCCCCTCAGGTGGATGAACACACGGTGTCCTCCCGCCCCACTGGCCTTGGCACAGGCTCTTCTCTGTGCCAGACACACTCCCCCTCTCACTATTGGGGTTTACTCTCTAAACACCATTCATCCTTGGAGTCTCCACTGAAATATCGCTCCCTGCCCACCCCTCACTGGGACTTAACCTTGGTTAGGTTGACAACCCATCTCCTGACTCCAGGAAGCCAGATGCCATCCTACCACTTGGAACACCCCCATTGCCACATTTTGCACACCCGTGATTATTGTGTTAGGTTGGTGCAGAAGTCATCGAGGTTTTTGCTATTACTGTTAACGAACTGCAGCACCGGCTCCTCCCCCTTTTTTTTTTGTCATTACTTTTAATGACTGCTGCCTCAACCTATTAGAATCATTTATATTTATCTATCTATCCATCATCTGCCTTCCCCTCTAGAAAGGAAGCTCTATCAGAATAGAGGCCAAATCTACTCAAATCACTCCAGCTTCCCAGCACACTGTTTGTCAATAATCATTTCCCGACTGACAGAAATGCCGTCACTGTTGCTGGGATGAGGCACACGACACGCCCCTTTGAAAGCCACTGTCATGGACAGTTAGCATTTGCTCTTCACTCCTGCACCTGTGGCATGGCTGGGCTTAGGCTGATCTAGTCTGGGCTTGACTCCAGGCTGAGCATGGGAACCATGTGTGCTCCACACGCCTCTCATCCTGCAGCCAGAGCCGCTGTTCCCCAGGGCACGCACATCTCATGGGGAAAATCAAGAGCCTTAGAGGGCAGGCCTGGCAGTGCCCGCACATTCCAGGCTTCTGCTTGTGCTGTGTCTGTGCAAATCTCGTTGGCAGAAAAGCAAGTCACCCAGCCACAAGCAACACCCACGGGATGGATAAGTCCGTCCACCCTCCCTCGGGCCCTGGCTAGGCTGCAGCTGCGAGCTGTGTCACACTCTTACCGGGGGAGTGAAAAATTGAGGCCCAACATTAAATCACCCACGGCAAGAAATGTCGGCCTCTGTGTCCCCACACTGGAATCATTCTTCACCAGCGGGTTCACCTGAGCTGACTTCCTTTTGCAATGGTGTCTGCAGGTTTAGCCCAATGCTGTTCCCCGTGGAGGAGAGAGAAGCCTCAGTGGGCCTCTGTCTGTTGGGAAGAACAAGATATTAGCTTGGCGCAAAACCACCACAAGCCCCAGGGGGCCCACGCCCCGTGGGACAGGAGAGGGGCAGAGAACTGTGGGAACTCAGGAAAGCTTGCGTCCCCAGCCTCTCCGTGTTCCCAACCCCTCCCCTGTGTCCCCAGCACCCTCCCCTGTGTCCCCAGCCCTCTCCCCTGCTTGCCTCATCTCTGCTTTCTTTTTTTCATTTTCTTTCTTTTTTTTGAGACAGGGTCTGGCTTTGTCACCCAGGCTGGAGTGCAATGGCACGATCTCGGCTTACTGCAACCTTCACCTCCTGGGCTGAAGCAATTCTCTCTCCTCAGCCTCCCCAGTAGCTGGGACTACAGATGCCTGCCACCACACCCAGCTAATTTTTTTTTTTTTTTGGTAGAGACAGGATTTGCCATGTTGCCCAGGCTGGTCTCAAATTCCTGAGCTCAAGTAATCCTCCCACCTCAGCCTCCCAAAATGCTTGGATTACAGGCATGAGCCACTGAGTCCAGCCTGCTTTATTTTTCTTTACAGTACTTGGAACCTTCTAATGTACTAAGGACACATGTATTTTCTCTCTTTTTCGTCTTCCCTAGAACAGGAGCTTAACGTGGGCAGGTGTTTCTGTTGATCTCATTTATCACCCTATCCCCAGTGCCTGGAACAGTATCTGGCACATGAATGGTGTGTTCTAAATAAATATTTTTAACAGATAACTAAATGAAATATCCTACAAGAGAAAGCTAGAATCTGGAACTCACCCATCAACAGAACCTAAAAGCCAAAGACCTTTAGCCTGTCTCCGCCTCTGAACACACCCAACCCCGGAGGAGCCAGCAGAGGAAAAACAGGAACAAAGGTGGGGAAGGGAGCAGGTGGCGCCCACCAAGTAAGGACCCCTGAGGCTTAGGCCAAACCTGAGCTGGAGAAGAGACTAGGAACTGGGTGTGAGATTAAAGTTTAGATTTGTCTGGCCTGGATTTTGTAACACCTAAACAAGGGTTATTCCATTTTTTTTGGTTTTTTGTTTTTTTTGAGATAGAGTCTCACTGTCCCCCAGGATGGAGTGCAGTGGCACGATCTCAGCTCACTGCAACCTCTGCCTCCCTGATTCAAGTGATTCTCATGCCTCAGCCTCCCAGGTAGCTGGGATTACAGGCGCACACCACCATTCCCGACTAATTTTGCATTTTTAGTAGAGATGAGGTTTCACCATATTGGCCCCCTGGCTCATGCCTATAATCCCAGCACTGTGGGAGGCCGAGGCAGGCAGATAATGAGGTCAGGAGATCGAGACCATCCTAGCTAACACAGTGAAACCCCGTCTCTACTAAAAATACAAAAATTTAGCTGGGCGTGGTGGCAGGCGCCTGTAGTCCCAGCTACTCAGGAGGTTGAGGCAGGAGAATCGCTTGAACCCCGGACGTGGAGGCTGCAGTGAGCCAAGATTGTGCCACTGCACTCCAGCCTGGGTGACAAAGCGAGCCTCCGTCTCAAAAACAAACAAAAAAAACCTTCAAAAGAATGTAAGAATTATTATTTTTTAAAGTACAGTTTTAAAAATACAGTCCCTTACAAATACATCAGTGTTATATTAAGGCAAACCTACCTCAGAAGCACAAAGTTAGTTTCTTACAATTCCAAGAAATACGTGAATGTTTAAAAAAAAAAATACCCAAACACCCGAAAGGGATCGAACTCAAGATAGTTTGTAACATTTTATTGCAAAAAGAAAGGCAGAGAACAGTCTTCTTCTTCATACCTGTTTACCACAGACCTCCCTGAGAGCAGTAATTTTTAGCAGCTCTCCTGTGCAAACAAGTCTCATCAAGGAATCAGTGTATGGGCCACAAATACCTTCTCAGTGCAGTTTTACCTACAATACAAACACTCAGAAGCACAAATTTAACTGAAGTGAGAAACCAGGCCATTTTGTAGCTTCAGTTTTTCTACCAGTAATATATTAATTTCTTGAAATAGCCTAATAATTTAGTTCTACTATCAAAACAGAAGTCCAATCTGGGAGAACAATTATTATAGAAGTCACACTAATTTCAATCACATTAGTAGACGAATTCATATTAGTATAGGCTGAGGCTGAGGCGGGAGGATCGCTTGAGCCTAGGAGTTTGAGACCAGCCTGGGAAAGACAGTGAGACTCCATCTCTAATTATGTTTTTATATAAAGAAATTCAGAGAGGAGAAGGAAGCGGATTGATATGTGCCTGTCCAAAGACAAATTTTGTGTGCCTGTACATACAACCCAACTATGAACCTTCCTTCACGCAGCTCACAATCCAGTAGCGAGAGGGAACTACGAAAACACGAGACCCCACGATGAGGAAAAAGGTGCGCATCAAAGAAAAGAAAAATGCTGCGATGACCCAATGGCAGGAACAGCATCCACTTCCTGTGTTTTTTTGAGATAGGGTTTCGCTCTGTCTCCCAGGCTGGAGTGCAGTGGCTTGATCTCAGCTCAATGCAGCCTCAACCTCCCAGGCTCAAGTGATCTTCCCATCTCAGCCTCCCAAGTAGCTGGGACTATAGGCGTGCACCACCACACTTGGTTCATTTTGTTGACTTTTTGGAGAAACAGGGTCTCACAATGTTGCCAAGGCTGGCATCCTGAAGGGCGGGTGGGGCTTCATCCTACAGAGATGAAAGGCAGAAGAAGCTCAGAGCCCAAAGCAAAGGGGTTGGGGACAAGGCATCCAGAACAGTGGCTCGGCTGAGACATCCAGTAGGATGCCAGCAGGCAGAGGTGTGGTGGAAAACACAGGGCCACAGGGTGAATGCTCACATGTGAAGACAAACCACCACAGAACACGACAGAAACACGGTGCACTAAATCAGTCTTCAAATCGCAGCCCTGCAACTTGAGAGCTACCACAGGCAACCGGAAAGGGAGCACGAACAGCACCGCCCACTGCCTGAGGCTGTGAGACGTCCAGAAACCTGCGCTTACTAATGACCTGCCTTATTCCAGAAGGAACTCAGGAAACACAAAGACACAGTACAGCAAAATACAGTAAATGTTAACCATGTTGGCTGAGGAGAAAGTGAAGAGGTCTAAGACTCTGTCATAAAGTTTACCTCCACTCTAAACTCTCATTACTGGCGAGCCGCCAACTGGACTTTAAATTTTCTAGCAGCTAAATTGAAGAGGAAGCTGTAATCAGGTAAACGGTTTATAAGATGCAAACGAAACAGAACAGCCACCACAGCTGCTGAGAACACACTGCAGCTCCAGCTCCAGGGAGGAACAGGGCGGCCATCTCCTGCGGCTGCCCCGCAGCAGGCGTGTGAGCCCCAAAGCCAGCGTCCCTCAGGGTGGACAGTGACTACGGGCTTCATGGGGCCACATGCCGCCAGCACAAGCTGAGGAAATCTCCCAGGGCAATTCAAGGAACAGGGCCTCACAATGTTGCCCAGGCTGGTCTCAAACTCCTGTGCTCAAGTGATTCCCCTGCCTCAGCCTCCCAAAGTGTTGGGAGGTCAGGCGTGAGCCACTGCACCTGGCCCGGCAGGCACTTTAGAGAAGAGGACTTTGCATCCTGAAGGGTACGTGGGCTTCATCCTACAGAGATGAAAGGCAGAGGAAGCTCAGAGCCCAAGGTAAAGGGGGGTGCCTAAGCAAAGTGACTCCATTGGGAACACAGTGAGAAATCCCGACACACAGCTTGGGTTAAGCCAGACACTGATTTCAAAGTATCTCAGGAATGGTGGACTCAGCACCCCTCAGGCAATTCTCTCTCTCAAGCAGGCTCCTAGTAGATATTTGGTAGCAGCTAAAATCAACATTATGTTCTGACAGATACTTGCTGATGGTTAAAGAGCTATATATGCTTTGAGGACCAGCTGAAGTGGGGCAGGACTAACACCCTCTGGTGAAAATACGGGAACCCAAACACACAAGTCAGAGCAGGAGGTGTCTGCCCCCACTCCCAAACAATAATACTGACCCTGGATTTGGGTTAAGTGCCTAGCCCAGCATGTGAGTGTTCAGTAAGTGGAAACCATCATCACTATCATTAGGTAACGGAAAACCATCAAAGCTTTGAGCGGGCTTGTTGGCCAAGAACACTGGTCGTGTATAGCCACTGCTAATAATCGCAGCTGACAGTCGCTGAGCACTTGCTCCGTGCCAGGATCACGGGAAGCAGCTCGCATGCATTTCCTCAATATTCCCTCCCAGTAACGGTGAGGACACAAAACTGGTAGAGCCAGGACTGGAATCCAGGCAGGCCCCAAAACACTCCAGGGGAGCCTGCCAAGGTGGGCAGACTTTCATGCTAATGAGGTCCAGTGTTTGACCACCATTCCTAGGTGAGCAAGTTTAACAGAAAACCTAAAACCAAACCTAAAATCTAAAAACTTGAGCAAATGCATAAAAAGCAGGCTGTTAAAATGGATCATAAACCTTGCATCACTCACTGGAAAACCACTCAAAATAAATGTCTCTGCGACATGGCCTCTGGGGAGGGCACTCTGTGTGGCTCGTACCACCCTGGTGACAAATCACTTGAACCTGGGTGGTCATCGGACCACATTTCACAGATGATGCACAGAGCCATCTGCATCCACTGTGGTCAACATTTAGGACGTTTTAAGCTAAGATTTGCCAAATTGTAGCCTACTGGATTCCAGGTTCTCTTCACATCTTTTTCTAGTAGCCATGTCTTGCACTTCCCAAGTATAAATGAACTGAGATGCAAATAGAAAAAAGGATTTAAGAATAATGAAAAGAGAAAAATCAAGAAAGCACAATCACTAGTGTAGAGATAACAGAATTTCTGAATTCCCTGAAAACAATCTATATAAATGCACGTGAAATAATACACCAGCATCTGTGGCCCACACGTCACATATCAGGAACTGATGTCAGAATATAAGGTAAACATGTTACTCTGAAAACACAAATCCTCACAAATCATTAGGCAGTAAGGCTGAATCCAGCATCCCCCCATGCACAGTGCAGTGAGGCAGTGTTCGGCAGCCGTAATGCTCCCCGCGTCCCAGTCCAGTCTCTGGCAACATCAGGTACTTCCCACTAATAACGAGGAGCCTTTCAACATTTTCACAATATCTCAAAACTGAACCCTTTTCTAGCTTAAATGGCACGGACCTGGAAAGGCAAACTATACACAGATTCAGAAAAGATGACTGCCCCGAGGGATTACAGAAAAAGCAGCATTCAGGTGTACAATGAAGTAAAATGTGTCCAATGATACCGCAGGGGAGGGGGATCAATTGAGCTGAAACCGGCAAGAACTAACTGCAGGGAGCTCACAACACCTAAGACCCGGATTTCCCGCTGCCTGAACGCCCAGTATTCGCACACTGATAAGAACTTCCCCTGCCAGCGCCTCCAACACCCCCAATCCTTTCCCCAGGAATGCAGTCCCCGTTTCTGCGGCTCCTGTAACAGCCACATTCCCACACAAGTGCTGCCTGACCTCCCTAAGCCCTCCAACAATCACCCCCCCAATGCCCTCGAAGGTCTATTCAGAGAAGTCATCAAGATGCAGTCACCGAGGAAATTCAAGGACCTCCAACTTACCAAAAGGCTTCCGGCTGTACAGAGCTAAGCTTCTTATTCCCCTCCTAAACCTACAACCTAGTTTTCACTTCTCAAGAAGCCTTTCCTTGTGCTCATGCACGCAGTTGTTAGCCGGCTTGGTGAGGCACTCCAAGCAGTAACAGCGGCAGCCACAACATAAACCAGAAGCATCTCCACCATGAAGCAGTAATAATACTTTGTCCTAATGATCCCTTTGTCCTTGGAAAATGAACTTCAGAAAGAAAGTTATCCACTGCAAGCAGAGCAGGCTTCTGGGTCCGGACCCAGGTCCCACTGGCCCACTCAGCGGCTTCTCGGTCCGGACCCAGGTCCCACTGGCCCACTCAGCGGCTTCTCGGTCCGGACCCAGGTCCCACTGGCCCACTCACCGTTGGAGAGAGCTTGCTGAAGCTCGGTGTCCGATATCACTCCACTCCTGTCTTTATCAACCCTACAACATCAAGAAGACCAAATAAGCTGGCGATCCAAAGTTCAGGAAAAGCAAAACAAACGTCTCCTGTCAACCCTGCACCGACTCTGGAAGGATCGGAGCCTCCTGGAACCTCCGCCTCTCCCATCCCGCGGAGGAGGGCAGGTGAATCAAGGAAGTGCCCCACGAGCCCACGTCCAAGCGTTGTCTTCCCCTAAGAGGCCAATCATCTTTCTCTCTTAATCCTTCCCTTCCTTCCTCTCCTGGCCTGTCTGAATTCACATTTGCACCAGTTTCCCTTTTTCACAAACAAGATTCCCCCAGATAACTAAGGCATTCCCTGGCCACGAGTCACTACAGTTTCGGTCATTCATTCAGCGGAAAAGCGACCCGGGACAGAAGGCGCCGCCGTAAAGGTCACCTGCCCCGAGCAGACGCCAGGTCGCTGCTGCTTCCTTGGCTGCTGACACTTCAACAGCGCCCAGACAGTCTGTCTCTGCTTTCCCCGAACACGCACCCCTGGAGACCCTCCACCTGGCGGCTCTTGAGGCGAGAAAAAGGGCCTAGCCCAGGAGCCGGCGGCCGCGACCTCGGGTCTGCAGCGGCGCACTCTGCACCTCTGGAAGGGCCCAACGCACAGCACAGGGACCGGGCAGGAGGCGGGGGCGGCCACAGGAGACCCACAGGGGACGGGGGAGACCGCAGGGGACCCGGCAGGGGACCGGGGCGGCCGCGTCCGTCGGTCGGGGCAGGGGTCGGGGGCGGCAGCAGCGGGGGTCGGGGCAGGGAACGGGGGAGGCCGCGGGGGTCGGGGCAGGGAACGGGGGAGGCCGCGGCGGTCGGGGCAGGAGACGGGGGAGGCCGCGGGGGACCCGACAGGGGACGGAGGAGGCCGCGGGGGAACCGGCAGTGAACCGGGTCTGCGGCGGTGGGGGCAGGGGTCGGGGAAGACCGCAGCGGAGGCGGGAGGTGCTGGGGCGGTGCCAGGCCGCACCTCTGGAAGACGTTCCACAGAAAGCTCTGGTCCGGCAGCGCCGCGCCCGCAGCAGGCCCTGGGCCGGCCCCGGGGCCGGGGCGGTAGGAGTAGGCGGCCATGGGCCAACGCGCGCGGCTGGGCTGAGGCGCCTACGGAGACGTGAGACCTCTCAGGGCGACTCCGCTTCCGGCTCTGCCGGGGGCAGGGCCTGGCGTTACCTCCACTTCCGGGGGCGCAGGAAATGCGTGTTCTCCGGGATGGTCACGGGGTCCCGCGCGGCCAATCCCCTCGCAGCTCAGTTGCCAAGCAACGCCCTGGCGCCTGCGGGGTCTGTGCGGTCCGGGGCGCCTGGAGAAAGCCAGAGCTCTGGAGCAGGCTACCTGCTACCGGTGCTGGGAAGGCGCTTGGAGAAAATGTCCGGCTCCGCGACCCGGGACGGGAAGTGATGGGGCAGGGAGTTAGTTTGCCTTTCAGTTCTTGTATAAAAAGAAGTTTTTTTTTTTTTTTGACACGGAGTCTCGCTCTGTCACCCAGGCTGGAGTGCAGTGGCCAGATCTCAGCTCACTGCAAGCTCCGCCTCCCGGGTTCACGCCATTCTCCTGCCTCAGTCTCCCAGGTAGCTGGGACTACGGGCGCCGCCACCTCGCCCGGCTAGTTTTTTGTATTTTTAGTAGAGACGGGGTTTCACTGTGTTAGCCAGAATGGTCTCGATCTCCTGACCTCGTGATCCGCCCGTCTCGGCCTCCCAAAGTGCTGGGATTACAGGCTTGAGCCACCGCGCCCGGCCTAAAAAGAAGTTTTGACATGTGATTCAGGCTAACAGTCGGAAACTCTGGGCGGGGCGCGGTAGCTCACGCCTGTGAGCCCTGCGCTGTGGGAGGCGGAGACGGGCGGAGCTCTTGAGCCCAGCAGTTCGAACCAGCCTGGGCAGCGTGGCCAGACCCTATCCCTACAAAAATTACAGAACATAGTCGGGCGTGGTGGCGGGCCCCTGTGGTCGCATCTACTCCATTGGCAGAGGCGGGAGGATCGCCTGAGCCCGGGAGGTCGAGGCCGCAGGGAGCCGAGATCACTGCACTCCAGTCTGGTGGACAGCGAGACTCTGCCAAAAAAAAAAAAAAAAAGCAGGCCGGACGCGGTGTCTGATGCCCGTAATCCCAGGACTTTGGGAGGTCGAGGCCGGTGGATCACCTGAAGTCAGGAGTTCGAGACCAGCCTGACCAATATGGAGAAACCCCCGTATCTACTAAAAATACAAAATTAGCCGGGGTGGTGGCGCAGGCCTATTCCCAGCTACTCGGGAGGCTGAGGCAGGAGAACTGCTTGAATCCGGGAGGCGGAGGTTGCAGTAAGCGGAGATCGGGCAGTTGCACTCCAGGCTGGGCAACAAGAGCGAAACTCCGTCTCAAAAAAAAAAGAAAAAAAAAAGGAAAACGCATTTCTGGTGGTAAGGACAGTGTGCAGCGTTCTCAGTTGTCTGTTCCGCCGGTAAAAGCTTCCCTCCTTTAGGTTTAACCTGCGCCCCCGCGCTCTGCCTCAGCGCCGCCCGCGACGCCCTGCAGCTGGAAACACTGGGCGCCTCCCTGCCCGGTCCCTTCCCGCCCCTGGTGGTGGTGCAGCCCTGCCTCCCCGGAGACAGCACTGCCTCCGTGCTGGACACAGTTCTGCGGTGTAGCCTGGAGTGCCTGTACCACCAATCCCCGGAATTGGGAAGTGCCCAGCTTTGGGCCACTGTGATCCCTGGGTCTTTGCCGCGCGCGTAGTCTCGTGCCGCCTTCCACCCCAGTCCTGTGTCCTGTGCCCTGGTTCAGGCTACTACAATTATTCTCATTATTTCGTGGGGTTTTTCCAGCTTTTCAGGTGCTTCAGTGCTTCATTCCATGAATGCTCTTTTCATCCTCATAGTTCCAAGGGTTGTCTCTGAATTTTCACTAATTTGCCTACCAAGATGTTGGATGGACCCAGAGCCAACGACGTGGTCTTTTATCAGTGGCACCTGAGACTTACTTCCCTGTGGACGCAAATCCATTATTCAGCACTCCAGGCACAGCTATAGATCTGATCAGCTATCCCTTCTCCAAACTATCTCATCCTCTGTCCCATTTTTCTGTCTCTCTTGTCCACAAGGCATATACCGGAGAGTTTTCAAATTCCTCAAAGAAATTTAGATATTTTGTGGCTTTGGCATTCACTTAATGTGTTAATCTACAAACCTCTTCTACAATGTGGATTTTTTTTTTCATGATGTAGTGAATTCAAGTGGTTTCTAGTGTTCTCTTCATAAAGTTGTAAACCAAACATAAAATTCTAAGGCCCCACCCCATCTGAATGGACCCCTTCTCTGAGCCAGGGCACTCCAAATTAACCTGCAAACCATGAAGCGGGGGTGGGACATGGCTGACTATGCCCTCCTCCCTTTTGGAATTCAGGGGAAGCCTGCTACCCCAAGGCTTCATCTGCTGATAAAACTTTGGTCTCCACAACCGCTTATAACCCAGACATTCCTTTCTATTGGTAATAACTCTCAACTAATTGCCAATCAGAACATTTTTAAATCTACCTATAACCCAGAAGCCCCCACGTAGAGTCGTCCTGCCTTTCTGGGCTGAACCAATGTATATCTTACATAGATTTGATTGATGTCTCATGACCTTCTAAAATGCGTAAAACCAAGTTGCACCCCAACCACCTCCTGAGGGCTGTGTCATGGGCGTGGCCACTCTATTTGGCTCAGAATAAATCTCTGCAAGTATTCACAGAGTTTCAGTCTTTTCATTGACAAAGTATTCATACCACTTGTTGAAGAATCCTTTGTAGAATCTTCCACAGCTCTTTGAGCTGTAGTTTCTGAAGTCTATCTTTATTCTCCTTCCCATCACTGGCTCCTGTTTTGTTCTCCAGAACTCTGAAAATACTAACAACTATGATTTTGTGACCCAATTTGGAAGTTCCTCTTACAGGGAAACTTCAGCAAGAAACAGCTCAGCGCTGGACGCGGTGGCTCACGCCTATAATCCCAGCACTTTGGGAGGCTTAGGTGGGAGGATTGCTTGAGGCCAGAACTTCAAGACTAGCTTGGGCTATTTTAAATTTTAAAAAAGGGGGGAGCATCTCAGTGACTGCAGCAGGCCTCAGCCTCCATCTCCCAACAGTTAGTTGGGCTGTACCGACTGCTGGCCGAGTCTCCAACCTGGAGTACCACAGCCATGGTCACCCATGGCACCCAGGAGTGCTCCGTGATGCCTTCCCTTTAGTTCTAGGGGCAGAAAATGCCTTCATTCAAGAGAGGACACACTTAATGAATGCAACCAGCTAGAATCCACTCTTAACATTTAAATGTGTGACTTTGTTTAATCCTCACCATGCCAAGGCACCACATCCACATTTTACTGAAGAGAAAACTATAGTTCTGAGAAGGTAACTTGCCTAAAGCCAAACATGCAGTAAGAGGAGATTCAAGCCCAGATCCTTTTGTGCTTTTTCTATGTCATCTCAGTGGCAGCAAGGTTGACTCTTGAAAGGGAGGTTAATCACTATGAAATTAAGGTTTAAAGAAAAACACCCTGGCCGGGCGCGGTGGCTCACACCTATAATCCCAGCACTTTGGGAGGCTGAGGCGGGCAGATCACAAGGTCAGGAGATCGAGACCATCCTGGCTAACACGGTGAAACCCCGTCTCTACTAAAACTACGAACAATTAGCCAGGCGAGGTGGTGGGCACCTATAATCCCAGCTACTCGGGAGGCTGAGGCAGGAGAATGGCATGAACCTGGGAGGCGGAGCTTGCAGTGAGCCAAGATGGCGCCACTGCACTCCAGCATGGGTGACAGAGCGAGACTCCATCTCCAAAAAAAAAAAAAAGGAAAAAAGAAAAAACACCCTGTGTGCATACTCATACGAATGCACAAATGGATCAGAACAAGCGATACTGGCCTGATATATACACAAACTATGCAGCTGCAGTCCCCGCCTCTTCCGCAACCCTGACCTCTAAGAAACCTCTAGCTCTGAATCCTGTCAGCACCTGGGCTGTGCTGCGTGGGACAACGTTGTCTTCACAAGTCCTCTCCACATTCTCAGAGGTGGGGGTTTTGCCATTGATGGGGGATGCTGCCTGAGTCCCGTCACCAGGGACAAAGCTACAGCGGAGACCACCAGCTGCCAACAAAAAGAGAGATCATCTCCCACCCCTGGTTCTGCTGACCCAATCACTGGAAGCATCCAGGCACCACTATCTCACCTGCCTTGGATTCAGTTTCCTCCTAGCCAGGTCTGTTCTAAGCTTTCCAGAAGTTGAGAAATTAACTGAAAGATAACACTTTCCTTCCTGTGTTAAGGTTAATCACAGAATGTATCCAAATACCGGGTCAGTCTTTACTGTGGTCTCATTTCTCTAATTTGAAAATGCCTTTTCTGTTTTCCTTAGAATTTTTCTAAGCGTTTCTGGGCACGTGTGTTCCACAGTGCACCCTCTTGTGCATCTGATGTCTTTGGCACATATAGGCCCTCGACAAGTATTTGTTGAATGAGCGGATGACCATCCTGTCCTTTGTGTGAACAAGCATACGCAAGTGTACATTGTTTCTGTACATGTATCCAGCAGCATCCCTCCAAAGCCACTTTGGTTCACTTATTTTCTCAAGATCACTGACAAGCTGCATCATGACAATTGCACACAGAATCTTTCCTTTTCCAGTCACTTTTCCTTTTTCCAGATTCCAGCCATGGAATTCCAGGGACAGAGCCAACCGTGCCTGGCACCCCCTTCTGTCTTGGGACAAGGACACTTTCTCCCGTGGCTCCCGTCTTCCTTCCAACATTCTTCTGCCAGAATTCAGTATGGAAGACAATGACCTACCACTTTTAATTTTTTCCCATTTTGCTCTTCTACCAAATACCGCTTTTAACACAGGCTTTTCACTGAGTAGTGGACAATCTATCAAATAGGTGCTGTTTGGTGTGAGGGGGCATTTGCAAAGGTCTGCATCAGTGCTGGCTGATGGAACTTTCCGGTGATAGCATCGTTCCAGAGCTGCACTGTCCAGTGCGGAGGCTACTTGCCACTGTGTCTACTGCTCAGGATGGTGCAGATCTGAGTATCTTACACACAGCGACCACTGTGTCTACTGCACAGGACGGTGCAGGTCTGAGTATCTTACACACAGCTCACCTTTTTGGTGCCTTCGATCCATGTTAGGAATTATCCACATCTTCTCTGTGGGCAATATTCTACTTTCATTTTATATTGACCCAACTATTTTACTTCTTTGGTATGTCCTTTCTCCTAACACATATGGGTTTGCTTTGAAACCTTGAAACCCACATTTACAAAACATTTTCAGTATGAAACATGGTTCCATGACTCAGTGGAGAACCATAAACATTTACATTTCCAGACCACCCACTGCTCAGTGGTTTTCTTGGTCTCAGTACTCATGAAAACGGTCTGAAGGTTTGTTTTGCGTTCCTAAGCAGTAGACACACACACAACACTGCCTGTCAGCTGTTTCTTGGAAACTAAATCAGCCCTTCTGTTGCCATCCTATCATGCTTCAGGGGTGCCTGTGCTAGTTTTTAATTCTGTGTCCTAACACTTAAATGTCTGCTCAAACGTCCATGTTAATACTTCCTCTTTCTTAGTTTACAAAAGCATTTACTTTCTTACTGCTTGGGATGAAGCTGTCTGAGGTTGCCACCTGTTATTTTTCCTTCATTTATTGGACCATGTCTGCCATTGGAGGTTTTCAAACTGTGGTCCCTGGACATGTTAGAAATGCAAATTCTCAGGCTGAACCAGGACTGAATCGAAAGGTCTGGGGTGGGGTCCCCCCCGGACTGAATTGGAAGGCCTGGGGTGGGGTCCCTCCAGGTGGTCCTCTTACACAGGTTAGAGAACCAGGGCATTAGGGGTGGTAATTTGACAATTTTTTTTTTTTTTTTTTTTTTTTTTGAGACAGAGTCTTGCTCTTGTTGCCCAGACTGGAGTGCAATGGCTCACTCTCAGCTCACTGCAACCTCCGCCTCCCGGGTTCAAGCGATTCTCCTGCCTCAACCTCCCAAATAGCTGGGATTACTACAGGCACCTGCCACCATGCCCAGCTAATTTTTGAATTTTAGTAGAGATGGGGTTTCACCATGTTGGCTACGCTGGTCTCAAACTCCTGGCCTCAGGTGATCTGCCCGCTCGGTCCTCCCAAAATGCTGGGGATTACGAGGCGTGAGCATTGCACCTGGGCCAGAAAATCTTAGTTTAGCGTTAACATTATTAGTTATTAGTTTAACTCCCCCCACATAATTAAAGGATAATCCCAATAAGACAAGTAACAATGGAGATGATTGAAATTTAGATTTCAGTGGCTCTATTTGTCTTTAGGACTATGGCATCATAAATCTGGCACCCTTGAAGTGCTGTGTTCTACTGATGTTCTGACGACACATGAACAGGCTGCCGTGATCTGTCACCAGGCACTGATGTGCACTTGGGTTGCGAGAAACATGATTGCTGCCATTAGCCCAGCCAGCCCCAGGTCACTCCTCAGACTCCAACTGGATTCTTGCACACCAGCACCCGGGACGCTGCCTAGGAGCTTTCTCTGGTGGCAGGAGTACGTCCTGGCGTAGGCTGGGGGTGCCTGGAATTGACCGTCCTGAACCTGTGGAGCATCGGCTGGTGAAGGAACGCACCAGCTCCCACAGTGAGCACGGGCCCAGCTGCCCTTGTGGGACCTGGCTCCCGGACGCCCCACGACACCACCTCTTTCCTGTCCCACCTCCTGCTTCCCTTCAGCTACTGCTCAGGGCCACCTTCCAAATTTTGATCTCAGGGTTGGTGCCTGTAGAATGCAATCCAAGGAATTTAGATTCATTCATTTCAGATACTATTCTTTCAATTTTAGGGACTATCTTAAAAACTTAGTTTGGTAATATGTAAAACATTTAAAATTTCAAGGTCCAGGTATTATTTCAGAGTCTATTTCGGTCTCACTTCCACCACTGACCCCTGTCCTCCACAGCAACCACTTTAGTTTTTCATCTTTGTAGTGTTTTAAGAAAAAGCAAATATATATTTGCATTATATTATATGTACTCTGCCCCTTATCAATAGGCCTTCCTCATCCTCCTTCTGGTACTGAGTTCCCCACTGTACAAATTAATGTTCCTAATCCCCTACTGATGGACATTTTGATTGTTTCCAGTTTTACAAATGCCACAGTGAAGAACTTGGTTGCAAACACATTCAGGCTGTCAAAAGAACTCTGTGCATAAAGTCCTTTCATTTCTTTGCCAGTTTTTTTGATGCAGATTCCAGAATTGCTGAGTCAAAGGGCAAATACCACATACTTTTGTTAGACGCTGCCAAATCCTCTTCCACGAGGCTGCAACATTCTGCATTCCACAGTGACGTATGAGAGTCCTTGTACCCCACAGCTTCATAAACAAAGCATGATGGCAAACCTGCACGTTTACCAATCACTCAGGTGAGAAATTTCATCCTAGTTTCACCTTTTTTTTTTGGTTAGCATTTTTATTACCAGCTTTTTTGTGGTGTAATGCACAGAAGGTAATGAACACATTCTACCTGCAAGCTTCTTCCTGTGCCTTTGGAATCTGCTCCTGCCAGTCTGCAGGGAACCACAGATCTGCTTTCCGTCACATAGGGGCATTCTCAACACCCTATGTACACAGCATGCACTTTTTTATTTGGCTTCTCTTACGCAGCATAGTGAGTTTCAGATTTATTCAAGCTGCTGCATGTGCCAACAGTCCACTCCTTCCTAGTGCTGAGGCCCCATCACACAAGCACAACTGTTTCCTCTGCGTGATGTGTTGTTCTCTGGCTGTAAACTGCCAAAAAAGACATCATTTAAAAAAAAAAAAAACTAAATATAATGTAAAATCTGCCTTGCCTTAGGAAAAGTTTTTCTGGCAGTGGCTCACACCTATAATCCCAATACTCTGGGAGGCTGAGGCAGGAGGATGGCTTGAGTCCAGGAGTTTGAGATCAACCTGGGCAAGATGGAGAAACCCTGTCTCTGTAAAAAACATAAAAATTAGCCAAGCATAGTGGCTCACACCTGTAGTCTCAGCTCCTTGGGAGGCTGAGGCGGGAGGATTGCTGGAGCCTGGGAAGTGGAGGTTGTAGTGAGCCGAGATCACACCACTGCACTCCAGCCTGGGCAGCATGGCAAGACTCTGTCTCTACCAAGAAAAAAAACAAAAAATGAATAGAAGGAAAACAAAAGGTTTTCTTACCAAAATACACTTTAAGGAACAAATTTATCATATTAAGTTGGTGCAAAAGTAATGTGGCTTTTACCATTGAAAGTAATGGCAAAAACTGCAATTACTTTTGCACCAACCTAATATTATTTTCTAATGACAAACTTGGAAATAATTGTCATTGTTCCTTAAAAGAACAGCCTAAAATAAAGCACCAGCTTTATTTTACTTCTATGCCAGTTCTTTTAGTATTTGGTTATTTAAACTGGCAGTCCCTAACCGTTTTGGCACCAGGGACTGGTTTCACGGAAGACACTTTTTCCATGGACAAGTGTGGGGATGGTGGGAATGGTCTGGAGATGAAACGGTTCCACCTCAGATCATGAGCATTAAATTCTCATAAGGGGCGCATAACCTAGATCCTTCGCATGCGCAGTTCACAACAGGGTTCCCCTCCTATGAGAATCTAATGCCACCACTGATCTGACAGGAGACGGAGTTCACACAGTAATCATCTGACAGGAGGCGGAGCTCACACCTTAATGATCTGAGAGGAGGCGGAGCTCACAGTAATGATCTGACAGGGCGGAGCTCACACAGTAAAGCTCTGACAGGGGGCGGAGCTCACACAGTAAAGATCTGAGAGGAGGCGGAGCTCACACAGTAAAGATCTGAGAGGAGGCGGAGCTCACACAGTAATGCTCTGAGAGGAAGCTGAGCTCACACAGTAATGCTCTTGAGAGGAGGCGGAGCTCACACAGTAATGCTCTGGCAG
>NW_016804447.1:0-1452 GCF_001698545.2 Rhinopithecus bieti | reverse complement strand
CTCACTGGCCAGCTGCTCACCCCCTACTCTGCCGCCCAGTTCCTAACAGGCCATGGACTGGTACCAATCTGTGGCCTGGGGATTGGGGACCCCTGATTTAAATAATCGAGCACAAACTGACCTAGTAAATAGTAAACCATCTGCCAAGAAAAGGGAGGAAATACTAGTTTTCTCCATTTGCTCTCAGGCACCAACATTAATTTGAACTTAGAAATAAACTACAACAAGGCCAGGCATGGTGGTTCACACCTGTAATTCCAGCACTTCGGGAGGCCAAGGAGGAAGGATCACCTGAGCCCAGGAGTTTGAGACCAGCCTAGGCAACATAGTGAGACCCTGTCCTTACAATTAAAAAATAAATTAGCTGGGCATGGTGGTGCACACCTGTAGCCCCAACTACTCAGAAGGCTGGGTCGGGAAGATCACTTGAGCTGCCCAGGAGTTTGAGGCTGCAGTAAGCTGAGACTGCACCACTGCACCGATCCTGTCTCAAAAAATGAAAAGAAAAAAGATAAAAAAGAAACTACAACAAAATATCTGGATTTTGATGTAACAGAATACAAAAATTATTACATTTGATTTTTAGGTCAACAAATATGATTAAAGTCATAATAGTAAAATATTTTAAATGGATTTGGAAATAAAAGAAAGTTTGTTCATTTGTATTTTATTTAAGAGCTGTGCCCAGTTTTATCATCTCACAAGAATGAAGCAAGGGACAAAGGTAAGTGCCACGTTCCCTGGCCACTGGGTTCCTGGCAAGCTACCAGCCACTGGGTGCCAATCTCCCTTCAATGTACTCCTTCTTCCCTGGAGTGCAGAAGCGTATAAAGGCAGTTATGACATGGACACATGCATGAGCTATTATACATAATTACAAAAGCTGATTCTGTTATCACTGCATCTTGTCTCATCAGTAGGAGCGAATGGCTGGGGGAACGGTGGCACAGTCAGCCTCGTTCAAAGTTTTGTCGATTACGGGTCTATATTCCAGAGTGACCTTGAAAAGAAGAATCAGTGGTAAGCACAAAATGTACAAAAGCCATCTCGTGTTCCTTTTGAAAATTTTAACTATAAAAGTAGATTTACGGCATGAGAACTTAAAGGTATTTGCCACAGTCTTTTCCAATAAGAAATTCAAAAATGATCTACATGCGCAACAGGGGACTGTAAATGGCGGCAGATCCGTACAGTGGAACAGAGTGACGAAATGACCCTGTGCCAGATTCTCAAGTGCTTTACAAAAATGCTCCCATGAAAAGTGGGAGAACCTTTGTCTATACCAAGACACTTTATGTTTAAACTACCTACTTCCAGTTCAAAGTAAATATTTACATAGGTTGAACATCCCTAATCCAAAAATCTGAAATTCTCCAAAATCTGAAGCTTTCTGAGCACCAACATGACATTCAAAAGAAATGTACTATGGAGTCAGATCTTCTGATTGGGGAC
>NW_016804446.1:6625-7520 GCF_001698545.2 Rhinopithecus bieti | reverse complement strand
AAAAAAAAAAAAAGAAAAGCAGTCTCGCTCTGTCACCCAGGCTGGAGTGCAGTGGCGTACTCTCGGCTCACTGCAACCTCCTCCTCCCGGGTTCGAGTGATTCTCCTGCCTCAGCCTCCTGAGTAGCTGGGACTACAGGCATGTGCTGCCATGCCCGGCTAAGTTTTGCATTTTTAGTAGAGATGGGTTTTCACCGTGTTGGCCAGGCTGGTCTCAAACTCCTGTTTTTAAGCATTTTAAAATGTATAGTTCAGTAGCATTAAGGACATTCTCATTATTATGCAATTTTCAGCACCCTCCATCTCCATCTCCTCTGTTTATCTTTCCCCACTGAAACTATGTCCTCGTCAAACACTCTCAGGGCCAGGCACAGTGGCTCACACCTGTAATCACAGTGCTTTAGGAGGCTGAGGTGGGTGGATCACCTGAGGTCAGGAGTTCGAGACCAGCCTGGCCAAGATGGTGAAACCCCGTGTCTACTAAAAATACAAAAATTAGCCGGGTGTGGTGTGGCAGGTGCCTGTCATCCCAGCTACTCGGGAGGCTGAGGCAGGAGAATGGTCTGAACGTGGGAAGCGGAGGTTGCAGTGAGCCAAGATCATGCTGCTGCACTCCAGCCTGGGAGACAGAGTGAGACTCCCTCTCAACAAACAAACAAAAACAAACAAAAAACCAGTCTCTCCCCATTCCCCTCCCATAGCCCCTGGCTGTAAGAGTTAAAGAGGAAAGAATGATTGCCATTCTAACTGGTGTGAGATGGTATCTCATTGTGGTTTTGATTTGCATTTCTCTGATGGCCAGAGATGATGAGCATTTTTTCATGTGTCTGTTGGCTGCATAAATGTCTTTTTTTAAGAAGTGTCTGTTCATTATCCTTTGTCCACTTTTTGATGGG
>NW_016804446.1:0-1970 GCF_001698545.2 Rhinopithecus bieti | reverse complement strand
CCAGTCATCCACTTTGGCTTTGCATTTTTAAAATGGATAAATTAACCTTCTAAACTTTTTAAAACATTTTATTTTATTTTACTTTAAATTCTGGGATACATGTGCAGAACGTCCAGGTTTGCTACATAGGTGTACATGTGCCAGGATGGTTTGCTGCACCTGTCAACCTGTCATCTAGGTTTTAAGCCCTGCATGCATTAGGTATGTGTCCTAATGCTCTCCCTCCCTTTGTGTCCCAGCCCCTGACAGGCCCCAGTGTGTGATGTTCCCCTCCCTGTGTCCATGTGTTCTCATTTTTCAACTCCCACTTATGAGTGAGAACATGCGGTGTTTGGTTTTCTGTTCCTGTGTGAGTTTGCTGGGAACGATGGCTTCCAGCTTCATCCATGTCCCTGCAAAGGACATGATCTCATTCGTTTTCACAGCTGCACCTTCTACACTTTTAAATTTTGGAAGCACTGCGGGCTTACAGGAGCATGACCAAAACAGTACAGAAAGTCCTTCACACCCCTCTCAGTCAGCTTCCTCTCCTATCTTACATAACCTGGGTGCATTGATCCAAATGAGACGTCAACGTCGATGCAACACGATTAGCAACTCTGCAGAGTGCGTTTGCATTTCACCAGATCTTCCACGCATGTCTTTTATTCAGATTCAAGATCCCATTCAGCGTGCCATATTGCACTTACTCACCGCCTCATCTTGGCTTTCTGCAGTCTCCGCAGAGCTCCTCAAATGCCCCTTCTATTTTTTATTTTATTTTATTTTATTTTACTTTTTTTGAGATGGTGTCTCCCTCTGCCGCCCAGGCCTGGAGTGCGGTGGTGCGGTCTCAGCTCACTGCAATCTCCACCTCCCGGATTCACGCCATTCTCCTGCCTCAGCCTCCCGAGTCGCTGGGACTACAGGCGCCCGCCACCACATCTGGCTAATTTTCTTGTATTTTTAGTAGAGATGGGGTTTCACTGTGTTAGCCAGGATGGTCTCGATCTCCTGACCTCGTGATCCACCCACCGTGGCCTCTCAAAGTGCTGGGATGACAGGTGTGAGCCACCGCGCCCAGCCACTTCCCTTGTTTTTAAGAGCTTGACGATTTTGAAGAGTCGTGGTCCAAGTGTGTTGAGAAGTGTCCATCACGTTTTTCCAGGTTCAGGCTGGGGGCTGAGGAGGGTGGGAAGCGGACCACAGAGGGAACTGGAGTCATCAACGCTGGCATCGCTGAAGACGCCCTGTTGACAACTCGTACCTGCCCATGCGACGTGGAGGTGGCCTCTACCAGGTGCCTCCAGCACTGATGACTCAGCACAGGTGGCCTCTGCCAGGTGCCTCCAGCACTGATGACTCAGCACAGGTGGCCTCTGCCAGGTGTCTCTGCAGAGAAGTTGCTATGTTTCTCCTTCCATCATTTCCTCCTTGGAAGCCAGGGCAAACTATCCAAGCAACTCTCACTCACAGGGGGTTGTATAATACTTCACGTATCCTGCTCAGGGTGGGCGTAGAAGTGTCTGGCGGAATAATAGGAATTCTTTTGTAAGGAAGGTTGGGCTCTTCTCCCATGTTTATGATTGATTCAATCCTTTAATAGACATAACATAGGTCTATAAAGGTATATATTATATATATACTTATGTAATACACATAAAATATGCCATATACATCATAGACATAGGAAATACAAACATATATCTATATATAATATTAGTATGATCTCAGTATAAACTCATATAGACTAGTGTAAACTCATTAGTATAAGTATATAATATATTAGTATAATATGTATTACTGTAAACTCATTAGTGTATTATATATTAGCATAATATGTATTTGAACTCATTAGTATAAACTCATATATAGTAGAATAAACTCATTAGTACTGGTATAATATATTAGTATAAACTCATTACGAAGTCATATATATGCTAGTATAAACTCAGTATTTAAATAGTATAAATATATGTATTAAAAATTCA
>NW_016804445.1:0-2218 GCF_001698545.2 Rhinopithecus bieti | reverse complement strand
TTGTGAGACAGAGTTTCGCTCTTGCTGCCCAGGCTGGAGAGCAATGGTGCAATCTCAGCTCACCATAACCTCCGCCTCCCAGGTTCAAGCGATCCTTCTGCCTCAGCCTCCTGAGTAGCTGGGATTACAGCCATGTGACACCATGCCCGGCTGATGTTTTTTGAATTTTTAGCAGAGACGGGGTTTCTCCATGTTGGTCAGGCTGATCTCGAACTCCCGACCTCAGGTGATCTGCCCGCCTCAGCCTCCCAAAGTGTTGGGATTACAGGCGTGAGCCACCGAAAAATTAATTTGATGAGGTCTAATTTCATCTTAACCTTTTACCTTTTATTAATTGTGCTTTTGATGTCATGTTTAAGAACACTTTTTCTACGGTAGGTCCAGAACATTTTCTCATGTTTTCTTTTAGAAGTTTTACTGTTTACATTTTAAAAACTTATTTATGTATTTATTTATTTTTAGAGATAAGGTCTCAATCTGATGCCCAGGCTGGAGTGCGGTGGCCCAATCTTGGCTTACTGTAGTCTTGATTTGTAAGCTCAAATGATCCTCCCATCTCTGCTTCCTGAGTAGCTGGGACTACAGGCGCGTGCCAGTGCACCTAGTTAATTTTTCTTTCTTTCGTTTTTTTTTTTTTTTGAGACATTTGTTCATTGATTGAAAGACTTAATATTGTTATGATGGCAGTACTTCTCAGATTGATCTTCACATTCAGTGAAATTCTTAGCCACATTCTAACTGCTGGCCTGGAAAGGTGGCTCACACCTGTAATACTAGCACTTTGGAAGGCCCAGCTGGGTGGATCACTGGAGGCCAGGCGTTTGAGACCAGCCTGGCTAACACAGTGAAACCCCATCTCTACTAAAAATAGAAAAAATTCACTAGGTGTGGGGGCACACACCTGTAATCCCAGCTACTTAGGAGGCTGAGGCATGAAAATCACTTGAACCCAGGAGGCAGAGGTTGCAGTGAGCCAAGATCTTTCCCCTGCACTCCAGCCTGGAAGACATTGAGACAATGTCTTCCTATTTATGTAGATCTTTATTTTTTTTTTTTTCGATAATGTTTTGTAGTTTTCAGTGCATAAGTCTTACATTTCCTTGTATAAATTTATTCCTAGGCCAGGCATGGTGGTCACGCCTGTAATCACAGCACTTTGGGAGGCCAAGGTGGGCAGATCACAAGGTCAGGAGTTCGAGACCAGCTTGGCCAAAATGGTGAAACCCTCATCTCCAATAAAAATACAAAAAATTAGCCGGGCGTGGTTGTGTGTGTCTGTAATCCCAGCTACTCAGGAGGCTGAGGCAGGAGAATCACTTGAACCAGGAAGCGGAAGTTGCAGTGAGCAGAGATCATACCATTGTACTCCAGCCTGTTGACAGAGCAAGATTCTGTCTCAAAAAAAAAAAAAAAAAAACTTATTCGTAAGTATATATATATATTTGATGCTACTGTAAATGAAATTATTTTTTTTCCCATTAATTAACTTATTTGTTTAGAGACAGAGTCTCCCTCTGTCACCTGGGCTGGAATGCAGTGCCTTCATCTCGGCTGACTGCAACCTCTGCTTCCCAAGTTCGAGTGATTCTCCTGTCTCAGCCTCCTGAATAGCTGGTACTACAGTCACGGACCACCATGACTGGCTGATTTTTTTTTTTTCTTTTTTTTTTGAGACAGAATTCTGCTCTGTCTCCCAGGCTGGAGTGCAGGGTGAAGTCTCGGCTAACTGCAACCTCTGCCTTCTAGGTTCAAGCTATTCTCCTGCCTGAGCCACCCTAGTAGCTGGGACTACAGGTGTGTGCCACCACGCCTGGCTAATTTTTGTATTTTGAGTAGAGACGAGATTTCGCCATGTTGGCCAGGCTGGTCTCGAGCTCCTGACCTCAAGTGATCCGCTTACCTCGAGCTCTGAAAGTGCTGGGATTACAGGTGTGAGCCACCACACCCAGCCAGCTGATTTTTATTGATTGATTGATTTTTTTTTTTTCTTTTTTTTTTGAGACAGAATTCTGCTCTGTCTCCCAGGCTGGAGTGCAGGGTGAAGTCTCGGCTAACTGCAACCTCTGCCTTCCCGGTTCAAGCTATTCTCCTGCCTGTGTCCCGAGTAGCTGGGACTACAGGTGCGTACTACCACGCCCAGCTAAGTTTTGTATTTTAGTAGAGACGGGGTTTCACCATGTTAGCCAGGATGGTCTGGTTCTCTTGACCTCGTGATCCA
>NW_016804444.1:78035-79730 GCF_001698545.2 Rhinopithecus bieti | reverse complement strand
CTTAAGCTTTGGAAATGCTTTCTGTGATCATGGCAGCAGATATCACTTTACCATTTTATTTTGTTTATGCTGCTTTTGAAAAGCCTTTGTATCGCCTGAGTTTAGCAGCTGGAGAAGGGCAGGAGAGTCCTGTTGGAGAAAAGATTAAAAATGAACTCAATTTGCTTCAAGAAAGAGGGAAGGGGCAAGTTTAAAGGAGTATGCATAAAACAAAATTGACTGTGAGTCCATAGCTGGTGAAGCTGAGTCATAGATACAAGGGAGTTCTCTCTACCCCTTAATATGTTTCAAGTCCCCTAAAATATAAAAGTTATTTCAAAACACAAATGACCCTTAGTCTGTAGTACATCAATATATGACATTTATTGAGCACTTAAAATGTTTCAGACCTTGTTGTGGGCACAGAGGTAGAAATACATAAGCCAGGATATTTGCCCTAATAACTTACTGGATTTAATTAAAGCAATAATAAATTATAAAATACTACTGATCACATATTATGTGCCAGGACTATATTATCTCATTTAAACCTTGCTGTGATTCTATCCTCATAATGGAGGCTCAGAGAAGTTAACTGTCTTATCTAATGTCATACAGCCTGCAATTGGGTGAGCATAGATTCTAGCTTAGGTCTGATAAACTTCCAATTACATGCTCTTAAACACCAGGAAATATACAGAATCCATAGTTACTGAAATACTAGGAGAAATCTTTGCCAAGAAAACATGCCTTTAGGTAACAAAAGAGCCATAATGGTTTTTCCACTACAAAGCCACAAAAAGTAAATGTGTCAACCAACAGAGAAAGCATTCCAATGATCTAATTGCCTTACAGATACTAAGCTGAAACATGCCGTGTAAATAAGGCACGGTCCGGGATGTAACAAAAGAAAATGATTTCTAGTTCAGCATACAATTTACATGTGTCATCTGCCTCAAAGAAGTAAATCAAGCCTGTCCACTTGAAATAGAAAAGATGAAACCCATTAAATAACATCATTATCATTACCATATTTTTTCAAATGCTTTTATTTTGATTAAGGATGAAAACACATCTTGGTCCATTTTGATATATACTTATTTTCTGAAAGCTTTTCATGTGAAGACAGTAGGTTTCCTGATTTTGATAGTCTGGTTTTGAACTTAAAGTGAACAGTAAAAGACAATTCACTTACAGAGAATGTTCTGTTCAAATTAATTCCAAGCATAATTTTAGCAAAGCAATAAAATCGTATGAGCTTTTTCCAGGCTCAAGTACAATTACAGGCACTATTTTAAAAAGGCATTGATTCTTCTTTGAAAAATACAAATCATTTTTTTAAAAAATCAATAAATAAAAGTATATGCAATTGTCATATGCTCAAATTCACTACTTTGCTTAAATGTTTCCTAATCATCCTGCTTTGTACAATTAAAAATAAAACACACACATTCCTGCACACGGGCACACACACACATACACACACAATGATGTGACGTGTTGCAAATAAGGTGTTTTCCTTATTAATTTAGAGATGGAACATCTATTTCTTTCAAATACTTGACATAAAAGAATAAACATAACTGAATAATAAAAAAAGACTTTAGACAGGGCCTTTATCAACCTGAAAGAGTCAGAAAATCCAGTACACATGCAGCTGTGTATACTGAGAACAAATAAATAATTTTAAAAATACAGCATCACACTTTTTTTTTT
>NW_016804444.1:71934-75644 GCF_001698545.2 Rhinopithecus bieti | reverse complement strand
GAGAGTTTTATCACAAATTGGTGTTAAATTTTTTCAAATACATTTTCTCCAACTTTTGAGATAAGAATATGGTTTTTTCTCCTTTGTTCTGTCAATGTGGGAAATCATAATGATTATATTTACAATATTAAACCAAAATTGTATTGCTGGAGCAAATCCCACTTAGACATGCAGTAATATCATTTAAAATATGTTGCTTATTGGATGGGCACAGTGGCTCAGGCCTGTAATCTCAGCACTTTGGGAGGCCCAGGCAGTGGAGTTCTAGACCAGCCTGGCCAACATGGCAAAACCCCACCTCTACTAAAAATACAAAAATTAGCTGGGTGTGGTGGTGTGCACCTGTAATTCTAGTTACAAGGGAGGCTGAGGCAGAAGAATTGCTTGAACCTGAGAGGTGGAGGTTGCCATGAGCTGAGATCATGCCACTGCACTCCAGCCTGGGTGACATAGCAAGACTCTGGCTCAGAATAACTAACTAACTAACTAACTAACTAGCTAACTAACTAAATAAATAAATAAATAAGTTGCTTATTTAATTTGATAGTATTTTATTAATGATTTTGCATCTATTTTCATGGGGATTTGGTTTCTAATTCTATCTTCTTGTAATGTCTATCAGATTTGAGTATGAAGATTATGTTGTCTTCATAAAACAATTTGAGATATATTAAATATTATAACAAGAAATATTGTTTGTAAGATTGATATTATTTCTTCATTTTGTGTTTCATAGTATTCACCATTAAAATCATCTGGGCCTTTTTTTTAAAAGATTTTTCTGGTACTTTTCATAATGAATTAAATCTGTGTATTACATACAGTAGTATTTGGATTTTCTATTTCATCTTGAGTCAGCTATGATAAGTTGTGTTTTTCAAGAACTTGGTCCACATCATCAAGACTGTCAAATTTATTGAGGGCCACTTGTGTGCAACATTATCTTATCATCATCTTATTAAGTGAAGGAGTGGTAGAGATGTTCCCTCCTTCTTTCTTCATATTGATAATTTATGTTTTCTTTCTACTGTTCTTGGTCAGTATTGCTAGGAGTCTATTTGTTAAAATCTTTAAAGAATCAAGTGTGCATTAATTTTACCTACTTTTTGTTTTCTAGTTCAATAACTTAGGCTTAATAATTTACTTCCTCTCTATATTTATGTGTTAACTTGCTATTCTTTCTCTAGATTTTTTAGGTAAAATTTGGATCAATGTTTTAAAATTTTTTGTATTCTAATATGAGCAAGCAATGCAGTGGTTTTCAATAGCGGGGTGTCTTTGTCCCTAAGGGGATGTTTGGTGATGTCTAGAGACATTTATGTGTGTTACAACTGGGGCACTACTCTTTCAAGTCAGCAAGGAGAAACTTTTCTTCCAGTCTACTAAGATGAAGTCTTCTATAACCTAATGTAATCATGAGAATGACATCCCATCAACTTTACCATACTGTATTGGTTGAAAACAAGTCATTAGTCCTACCTGCAGTCAAATAGAGGAGATTACATAAGGGCATGGACACCAGGAGGTGTCCATAGGGGGCTACCTTGTGGTCTGAACAGTATAGTTGGTATTTTATTTACCGACTTGTTCCTTATTTTCTATTATCCTCTGTGCATGTGTGTTTGTGTGTGTTCTTATGTTCCTGCTTACCTTCCTGCTATAGTTCAGATATTTGTCCCCATCCAAATCTGATGTTGAATTGTCATCCCCAATGCTGGAGGTGGGGCCTAGTGGGATGTATTTGGTTAATGGGGATGTATCTCTCAAGGTTTGGTACTGTCTTTGTAATAGTGAGTGAGTTCTTGTGAAATGTGTTCATTTAAAAGTATGTGGAACTACCCCCTTCTCAACTCTTGCTCTCACTCCTACTTTCACCATGTGAGGTACCTCCTCCTCTTTGACCTTCTGCATTAATTGTAAGCTTCCTGAGGCTTCCCTAGAAGACAAGAAGATGCCAGCACCACGCTTCCTGTAAAGCATGCAGAATTGTGGCCAATTACATCTCTTTTCTTTGTAAATTACCCAGGTTCAGGTATTTCTTTATAGCAATCCAAGAACAGTCTAATACTCTTCCTTAAATGACTTCTTTGGATTAACTGAATAATTTTATTATTGCATTTTAATGACTGTATTATTCTAGCTATGTATTTTATGTTTCAACCATTGTTCTAGGGATTCCAATATCCACCCTTATTCATTAGTCTTAGAATTAATATTGTACTAGTCTATGTAAAAGGTAAGAATCATAAAACTGTATAATTCTATTTATTTCCCAGCCTTTGTGCTACGTTTTACTTGTAAATATATGGTGAAATCCCCTGTAATATGACATTACTTTTCTTTATCATGCCTTTTAAAGAATTAAGAAGTTAAAAAATTAATAATTTATATGTGCTTATATATTTAACTATATTCAGTGCGATTCCAATCTGATACCACTACTCTCTTGCCTGAAAATGATCCTCCAACATTTCTTGTAGTGCAGGACTCCTGGTGACAAATTTTTTCAAATTTCAGTTTTCTGAAAATGTATTTTGGGCCCTCATTTTCAAGGCTGTTTTCACTGAATATAGAAATGTGGGTTTTTTTTTTTTTTTTCCCTCTGGGAACTTTAAGCATATGCCATTGTTTTAGGGCCTCAATTATTTCTGATGAAAATTCAGCTGATATTAATTCACACCATTGTTCCTCTGTGTGTAATTTGCCATTTTCTCTGCATGTTTTGAAATTTTCTATTTATAATTCATGTTATGCAGTTCAACAATGATAAGCATATGTGTAGCTTTCTTTGTAATTACTTGTGTTCACTGAGTTTCTTAGATATGTAGTTTTATGGTTTTCAACCAATATAGGAAATATTTAGCCAATATTTCTTTAAATGCATATATTTTTTTCTAACTCATTCTCTTTCTCCCCACCAATAAGATTCAAGCTATATGTGTGTGTATATTTGTTTAATTGTTCTCTTTGTTTAATTTTTCAATGTTTTACTCTCTGTTCTTCAGATTGTATTTCTAATGATCTGATTTCCTTTTCAGTGACTCTTCTGCAATCTTCATTCCGCTGTCACATTTATGTGATGATTTTATTTTTTAGCTTGATTTACTGTTTTACTTTTTAATTGACACATAATAATTACACTTATTTAAAGGGTAGAATGTGATGTTTTGATACATGTATACAATATATAATAATCAAACTACATTAATCCATCTGACAAAAGGCTAATATCCAGAATCTACAAGGAATTTAAACCAACTTACAAGAAAAAAACAACTCAATCAAAAAGTGGATGAAGGATATGAACAGACACTTTTCAAAAGAAGACATTTATGAGGCCAACAAACATATGAAAAAAAAAGCTCATCATTACTGGTCATTAGAGAAACACAAATCAAAACCACAATGAGATACCATCTCACGCCAGTTAGAATAGCAATCATTAAAAAGTCAGGAAACAGCAGATGCTGGAGAAGATGTGGAGAAATAGGAATACTTTTACACTGCTGGTGGGGGTGTAAATTAGTTCAACCATTGTGGAAGACAGTGTGGCAATTCCTCAAGGATCTAGAACTAGAAATACCATTTGACCTAGCAATTCCATTACTAGGTATATACCCAAATGATTATAAATCATTCTACTATAAAGACACATGCACACGTATGTTTATTGCAGCACTATTTACAATAGCAAAGACTTGGAACCAACC
>NW_016804444.1:68021-69899 GCF_001698545.2 Rhinopithecus bieti | reverse complement strand
GAGAAATTCCTGGGGCCAAAGTTTTAGGGGACACCTCCACACCTATGTAAACTTTCACTACAAGAACACTAAATTCTTATGATAAGCATCTGAGAAAGATCTTCTCTTGGCCCTGGCTGGGGGAGGTGAAGAGTAATCACTGAGAAATACACCCATATTCTTTTCCATAACAGAAAACAACTCTCCAGGAAATAAAAGACTTTCCCAGATCTTCATGCAGGAGGAGAAAAAAATATTCCTTCCATTCTAACCCTTCCAATCTTCCTGTCTTACCTAAGGGAGATAAAAGCACAAATCTAGTCAAGAAGAGTCAGAGCTTCTAGGAAATTGATTAGAAATGCAGCAGCCAGGGAATAGAAATAAAGACAGAGAGAGAGAAAATCTATAACCCTGGAGCAATACTTGTAAAGGTCACAGTCCAGAAACACAGATCCACCAAAATTCAGTGGAGAAAGTTAAATTCACAGAAACCTCAAGCACGACTAGAAATTGATATAGAACCAATTCTAGTTTCTGGGAATTTAGAACATAATTACAGCCCTGTAGTTATTTGGGTTTATGAGGGTCAGATGTTCTGACCAACATCTACTTCATCATAAGCCCAATGGGACCCTGAAGGCAGTGTGTGTGTATGTGTGTGTATGTGTGTGTGTTGTGTGTGCACGCGCGGGCATATCTGTACTCCATCTTTACTATATTCTAAGTTTACATCTATTTGGGGTCTGTTTCTTGGCTCTCTATTATCCTATATTTGATCCAAATCTACATGAGTGCTATCATACTTTATCTACTCTAATTTATGAGCAAATTTAATATCGGCTATGCCTGCCCCTTCTGCCCCATACTCATTTTCAGCTTTGTTCTCTATCCCCACCCCAGCTGTATTCTCACATTTTATTTTCCAAAATCAGTTTGCAAAATGTTTAATAAAGAGTAACCTTGTCATTTGAGTTAGGATAAAATTTAATTTGTAGATTAATTTGAGAACTTGGACAGCTTTACCATATGGAGTTTTACTAATCAAGAACAAGGTTTTCCTTGCCATTTACTTAAGTATGGTTTATCTCCCTAAGTGGAGTTTCAAAGTTTTCTCCTAAACTGTCCTGTACATTTACTGTAAAGTTAATTTCTGGTTATTCCGTCTCTATGCTTGATTTATAAATTATATGTCATTAATATATTATATATAATTTATGTTAATTGTATAATCAGTCACATGCTGGGTTTCTTTAATGGCTTTTTTGTTCATTGAGATTGTCAGCTGCGACATCATATGATATTCAAATAATCCTAATGCTGATATGTCTCATCACTTCTAAAACTTGTTATTTCATTGCCTCATGTAATTGCATTGTCGGCTTCTTTCAGAACAATGTTAAATGATACTCATGATAGAGACATCTATACTACTACTAATAATAATGACTATTTTCAGAATGTGCCATATGCAAGACACTATTCTAAGTGCTTTCCTAGTACGTTTAGTTCATATTCAGAATGACCTGAATTCTAAATGTTCATATTCAGAATTCTAGCTAGAAAATTTGACCTCAGAAACTGTTCTCTTTTCTACAGTACAATTTTGCCTCTCTTAGTAATTAATGAAATCCATGCCTCTAATATATAGGGTCTCGAAGTGCAATTCATAGACCACTATATCAGTATCACATGAATTCTTAATAAAATGCAATTTCCCAAGTCTCTCCTATAAACATGCACTCTCAGGTATTGGGGCATTGCCTCAACTCCTCATTAAACCAGACTCCTCAGATGACTCTTATGAACATTCAGCTTTGAAAAACATTACTCTGGTATTTCTCTTTGATCACAAAGGTGAGATCTGATTTGAGTTATGCAGTTTTTTTTAATTCTCTAACA
>NW_016804444.1:47877-67495 GCF_001698545.2 Rhinopithecus bieti | reverse complement strand
TCAACCATTGTGGGAGACAGTGTGGCAATTCCTCAAGGATCTAGAACTAGAAATACCATTTGACCTAGCAATTCCATTACTAGGTATATACCCAAATGATTATAAATCATTCTACTATAAAGACACATGCACGCATATGTTTATTGCAGCACTATTTACAATAGCAAAGACTTGGAACCAACCCAAATGCCCATCAATGTTAGACTGGATAAAGAAAATGTTTCACGTATATACCATGGAATACTATGCAGCCATAAAAAAGGATATATTCATGTCTTTTGCAGGGACATAGATGAAGCTGGAAACCATCATTCTTAGAAAACTAACATACGAACAGAAAACCAAACACCACATGTTCTCACTCAAAAGTGGGAGTGGAACAACGAGAACATATGGGCACAGAGAGGGGAACATCACACACCGGGGCCTGTCGGGGGTTGGAGGGCAAGGAAAGGGATAACATTAGGAGAAACACCTAATGTAGATGACGTGTTGATGGGTGCAGCAAACCACCATGACACATGTATATCTATGTAATAGACTTGCATGTTCTGCACATGTATCCCAGAACCTAAAGTATAATAATAAAAAAAAAAACACAATAATGGAAGTGATACCTCCTTACATTCATGGGCTACAGTACTAGGTGGAGCATCTTTGGAGGTCCATTTAGAAATCCTGCCACTGTACCATTTATTGACAATCTATGGTATGCTTGGCACCTTGTACTTTAAAGTGTAATTCATGATGATTGTAAAGATATGGAGTATAATTCACACTTACATTAGGAAAATGAGATATAGTGATTTAAATTATGCATGCTTATAGACCATGTAAGTGTTAGCTCTGTTTTTCAAGTCTGGTCTGGCTAGCCTGGCACATGTCATTAATTACCATAATACATGTTTCTCTAACATTTAGGTGCTGATGTATCAGAAGCCAATTACGATCATCATATTGTGGCATTTAATAGAGAATGAAATCTGAAAATATCACCAAAGTTAAGGGCTTATTAAGCAAAACTTAGTATGAAAATCTAAGCAACTTGATTAGTGATTCCTTTTGCTAGTTTTTAAGCATCCTTGATATTACTTAAATAATATTTCCATAGATTTAGCATAGTAATAAATTCCTGGGATTAACATCATTTCTCTTCAAAAGTAATTTCTTAATTAAACTATGCTGGATAATAGACAATGACGAAGTAAAGGCTCTTGTGGGAAGAATTCTTGGCTTTTAGTTCTGAGAAATGAGAATAACCTAGGATACAAATTATCTGCACAACTAGTCACTTTCCACTGAGTTCAATGGATAGATGAATGTAATGATGTTCCTATATAAGTTGGTATATAATTTCAATATATATTTGCAAATTATTTATTAAAGTGTGGACTAATTAGCATATACAGCAAGCAATTTTTATAACTGGCCAGTACAATTTATATTTATGGCAACCAACCATAGTAGAGGAAAATAAAGAGAAACTAAATGTATTATCCAGGGTTAAAATCAAATCACCCATGAAGATGACAACTGCGCATGTCTAAAAATAACAATTTCTTTAAGAAAAGGTAGGCATTATTTGGAAAGACATTAGAAACAGCAACAGTGAATGTACCAAGGCTTCTATTTTCAGTTCTGATGTGTAAAGTGCATGGAAGTCTTCACTCTTGTTCTTACAGCCAAAACAAAACAAATAAATCAATCAATCAATTTTAAAAACCTGGACAAATAAAATCAGTGACTTTCAGAGAAAATCAGAGTACTGAGGTCTCATGATGAGCCGTCCCTGAAAAATCCAGAAATACAGGAACATACACAGAGAGAGAGGACTCAAGATTTGCTTACCTAGAAAAATGCCACTCAAATCCATTAGCTGCAAGAACACGGTTACTTTGACAAATTGTGGAAGGCTGAATGTGTACTGGCATACGATGGAGAAATTCCTGGGGCCAAAGTTTTAGGGGACACCTCCACACCTATGTAAACTTTCACTACAAGAACACTAAATTCTTATGATAAGCATCTGAGAAAGATCTTCTCTTGGCCCTGGCTGGGGAGGTGAAGAGTAATCACTGAGAAATACACCCATATTCTTTTCCATAACAGAAAACAACTCTCCAGGAAATAAAAGACTTTCCCAGATCTTCATGCAGGAGGAGAAAAAAATATTCCTTCCATTCTAACCCTTCCAATCTTCCTGTCTTACCTAAGGGAGATAAAAGCACAAATCTAGTCAAGAAGAGTCAGAGCTTCTAGGAAATTGATTAGAAATGCAGCAGCCAGGGAATAGAAATAAAGACAGAGAGAGAGAAAAATCTATAACCCTGGAGCAATACTTGTAAAGGTCACAGTCCAGAAACACAGATCCACCAAAAATTCAGTGGAGAAAGTTAAATTCACAGAAACCTCAAGCACGACTAGAAATTGATATAGAACCAATTCTAGTTTCTGGGAATTTAGAACATAATTACAGCCCTGTAGTTATTTGGGTTTATGAGGGTCAGATGTTCTGACCAACATCTACTTCATCATAAGCCCAATGGGACCCTGAAGGCAGTGTGTGTGTATGTGTGTGTATGTGTGTGTGTTGTGTGTGCACGCGCGGGCATATCTGTACTCCATCTTTACTATATTCTAAGTTTACATCTATTTGGGGGTCTGTTTCTTGGCTCTCTATTATCCTATATTTGATCCAAATCTACATGAGTGCTATCATACTTTATCTACTCTAATTTATGAGCAAATTTAATATCGGCTATGCCTGCCCCTTCTGCCCCCATACTCATTTTCAGCTTTGTTCTCTATCCCCACCCCAGCTGTATTCTCACATTTTTATTTTTCCAAAATCAGTTTGCAAAATGTTTAATAAAGAGTAACCTTGTCATTTGAGTTAGGATAAAATTTAATTTGTAGATTAATTTGAGAACTTGGACAGCTTTACCATATGGAGTTTTACTAATCAAGAACAAGGTTTTCCTTGCCATTTACTTAAGTATGGTTTATCTCCCTAAGTGGAGTTTCAAAGTTTTCTCCTAAACTGTCCTGTACATTTACTGTAAAGTTAATTTCTGGTTATTCCGTCTCTATGCTTGATTTATAAATTATATGTCATTAATATATTATATATAATTTATGTTAATTGTATAATCAGTCACATGCTGGGTTTCTTTAATGGCTTTTTTGTTCATTGAGATTGTCAGCTGCGACATCATATGATATTCAAATAATCCTAATGCTGATATGTCTCATCACTTCTAAAACTTGTTATTTCATTGCCTCATGTAATTGCATTGTCGGCTTCTTTCAGAACAATGTTAAATGATACTCATGATAGAGACATCTATACTACTACTAATAATAATGACTATTTTTCAGAATGTGCCATATGCAAGACACTATTCTAAGTGCTTTCCTAGTACGTTTAGTTCATATTCAGAATGACCTGAATTCTAAATGTTCATATTCAGAATTCTAGCTAGAAAATTTGACCTCAGAAACTGTTCTCTTTTCTACAGTACAATTTTGCCTCTCTTAGTAATTAATGAAATCCATGCCTCTAATATATAGGGTCTCGAAGTGCAATTCATAGACCACTATATCAGTATCACATGAATTCTTAATAAAATGCAATTTCCCAAGTCTCTCCTATAAACATGCACTCTCAGGTATTGGGGGCATTGCCTCAACTCCTCATTAAACCAGACTCCTCAGATGACTCTTATGAACATTCAGCTTTGAAAAACATTACTCTGGTATTTCTCTTTGATCACAAAGGTGAGATCTGATTTGAGTTATGCAGTTTTTTTTAATTCTCTAACAAGATATCCATCTCTTCTGATTTAAGAACTTACATAATAAAAAATTTCCAAATTTTATTAAATGCACGATTTGCCAATTTTTTTCTCTGACTTATATACTAAATTGTGTGAATAAGTTTTCTCATGTGAGGACTTTGCTTGGAATTGTGGAGTTAATATCACTTGAAAACAATAGTTTTATGTTTTTGAAATGCTACTGGATTCTGTTTGCCAACATTTTCTTTCAATTTTTTTTCTTTGTCTTTGGATGTTCTACAGGTTACTAGACAACTGATTTGTAGTTTTTAAAATTTGCTTTTCTGATTGATATTCTCTTATCTTCCTGATTCTGTAGTCTCGTGTCTGTCACTAATTTTGCAAAGTTCTCATCCATTTTTACCTAAAATGTTTCTTCTTCCCCATTCTTTTATCATTCTCTTTCTAATATTCTAAGTATGCATACTTTACACCTTTTGAAAATATCCCACAATTATTGTTCTTTTTTTATCTTTTTTTTCCCCTTTTGCATTTCAGGTTGAGAAGTTTCTACTAGTCTGTCTTCACTCACTGATTCTTCCCTCAGCCATGTCAGGCCTACTGATGAGTTCATCAAAGACATTCTTCATTATTGTGAAGAGTTTTGGATTTCTAACATATTATTGGGAATTCTATCTTAGAATTTTCACTCTTGCTTGTTTTACCATCTATTCCTGCATGTTGTCCTCTATTTTCATTAGATGCCTTAATTTAGTAATCATAGTTATTTTAAATATTCTGTCTGATATTAAGAGAATCTTTGCCATCCTTGGCTCTGATGATTGCTTTGTGTATTCAGACTATTTTTGGACTGTTGTGTAGGGCCAGGTGTGTGTGTATGCAGGCATGTGTGTGTATGTGTATAAGAGTGTGTGTGGGTGGGGGGGAGTGTATTTTTCCTTCTGTATGCATTATAATTTTTGGTTGAATGTCTACTGCAACTTACTGTGAAAGAGGGACTGAAGTAAATAGGCCATTAGTATGAGGTTTTATGTTTATCTTTCTAGAAGTTAGCTTGTATTTAATGTTTGCTGTAGCTACGGGGGCCAGAACGTTCAACTCCCTCTAATATAATTGATTTTATCCCCACTCTTGACTTCCAGCTTTCTTAAATACTCCTCTTCAGAGAGTGTCTATGTCTTGCAGTTCTTTCAGCTGTAATCCACTGTCATCATACTGAAACCCCAATGATGTGATGGTAAGGTGTGGAGGAGAGGGGAATTCCCTAATTTTCTGATTCTATCTGAGCCTTCCCATGGACTTACGTTTCTAGGATGTGGCTTGCACACCTATTCCTTCAGGGATGTACATTTCCAGCCCTCACACCCTGCTCATCTTCTTATCCATTCCCTGGCTGTCCCATTTCCATCTATTTCAACAATAATAGGCAATCATTTCTTGTTTCCCTTTCCTGCAGGGTCTCAGTCAGCAACACTATCAGCAGGCTTATAAAGTGATTGATCCACTTGCATGAGATTATGTATAACATTATGTAAGACCTGGAAGACCAAATCCACGTTATAAGAGGTATGATATCATTCCCATGACAAAAGGATCCATTGATTATATCGCCCTCTGCATGACCCAGAGGCTACTCATCTTATATTGTATTAGAATGGCCTACTGAGGCCCTATCTTTATCACCTCTTTAGAGGTGATAGTCTGTGAGATTGGGATACCATCCTTTAGGCTATCTGATTTATATAACTTTTCTATGGAAAATAAGACTTCATGAGTCTAGAAACCAAAAGGTGAAAGCAAGAGTGACCCCTGGCTTTCCTGTCAACTTTGGGATCTGCTGGGCAAGAGATCATGGTCCCAAGTGGAAGCATTTCTGTCAGGGGACAGAAAAAGTCTCATCGAACTACAGGCTATCATGGTTTCCTAGGTACTTTGAACACTTTGTATCCAGGAACCAGCAAAAAGAAAAGAAGAGACACTAGCCTGGCAGTATGTAGAATCCAGGTGATCTACCTGGACATCCTCTAATACTCCATTGCTCAATTTTAACAATGAATGACAGGGTACAGTGACTCTTGTCAGAGAAGGCATGGTGACAAGGGACTTAGGCCTATCAGAAATGAGGTTCTGTGTCATTTACCTAAGTATTTCTGAGGTGGTAGCTGAGTATAAAAGGTTATGAATTAACAATGGAAGAGAGAGAAGATGAGCATTTATTACCACACCAAGACTGACTGTGATGGCAGGGGCTCTAATTTGTTCTTTGATCATCCCTATTGTAACCTTCCTTTCAGGAAAATGGTCTACCATAATCTTGGAAGAGATGCTCCCCAAAAGTGTTTGAAGAAGTAGATCTAAACAATCCGAGACACACAAATAGGGATGTGCTACCTTGATCTGCCTTCAAGAAATGACTTGCTGCCCATCTTTTACAAGTGTGGTCAGCCGACAGCCTCTAGTAGTTATCACCTTTAGAGATTGGCTCAAGTGCAGAAACCTGGTTCTCCCAAGGTCACAAACTTCCCAGGGCAGACTGCATCTGATAATTGAGTTAAGTGGGGAAATAGATTCCCAGCCATTCTAGTCCTATGCAGGGAATCTCTGATGAACAATATTGAATCTGGAGCTTCCATAAGGGTTGACCAAGGCTTTGTTAGACCTGAATCACAGTTCAACGTTTATTTTTGCCCACTCCTGCTTCACCTTCATTCATTACATAAGTTTTGATCCCTAATTAAACATCTTGTATCCCAAACTGTGCCTCAGCATCCGCTTTCAGAAAACCCAACCTGTGTGTCCAGTAAACTTTTAAAACAACAGCTGGTTTCCCAAGCTAATACATTGATATAGAAGTCTCTGGTGGTGATGAAACATATAGGAAGTTACTTCCTAGAAGACAAGTTTGGTAAACTTGCTCTTCCTCTAGAACCTCAAAGGGAGAGTAGTTGGTTTTCAGGATTTTCCATAGGAGACTGGATAGAGCAATCTTTCCAAGTTGCTTCAAATTAGAAGCAGCAGCACAGTTTCACTGCAGGTTGAATTGACTCAGCAAATTCAGCAAATAAACAAGGAGAATTGTCACTCCAAATACTGAGATGCCTCACTTTGGTCAGTTGACTGGGCACATCAAGTACCATGGGATTTAAGGTCTTCATCCCACTCAGCAGAAAGCTTCTGGGTCCTTGATCCTTTCTTGTTATAATCTTGTCCCCCTGCTGCCCCACTTCTCCTTGAGTGCCCCAGACCTTCATATTTGACATCCTCTTAAGGTTGTTAAAATAGGCTGAGCATTTCTTATTGTTTGGGGTACCTAGAGAAGAGCTATTAGAAAGAGGGAGTCATGAATATGAATTCAGGCTACCATCTTCTGAAACTCAGGTAAAAAGTCCCCAATTATGAAATAAATACCAGAAACACTGTGAATATGCAGAAGCTCAGAGATTAACCCAGAAAGATATGTTTCATTCTATCATTTAAGACAGTTAAAAGGACCACTTCAGAATAGATTAGTCTTCCTAAAACTGTAATGACCCCTAGAAGTACTTGTTCATTAAGGGGATGAAAACTAAACTTAAAATAAATATTTTCACAACAGTTAATGGCTAAATGATGACCTTCTGAAAATCACCTAATAAGCACATTTTAAATTATCTCCTTGGTGTGAGGTTATTATTAATAGAACTGTACATTTAAAAAAATAAAAGAACACAGAAAGACATTTAATTATATTTTGATGATGATGATTATGAATGATGGTCAAGGCTAAAATATAACAACAATGGAGATTACCTATTTTATTTATTTATTTATTTAATTTATTTTATTTATTTATTTATTTATTTATTTTTTGAAGACAGAGTCTCACTCTGTGGCCCAGGCTGGAGTGCAGTGGCCGGATCTCGGCTCACTGCAAGCCTCGCCTCCCGGGTTCACGCCAATTCTCCTGCCTTCAAGCCTCCCGAGTAGCTGGGACTACAGGCCCGCCACTCGCCCGGCTAATTTTTTGTATTTATTTTTTGTTATTTTTAAGTAGAGACGGGGTTTTCACCGTGTTAGCCAAGATCCCTCCATCTCGCTGACTCGTGATCCTGCCTGCCTTGGCCTCCCAAAGTGCTGGGATCAACAGGCTTGAGCCACCGCGCCCAGTGAGATTACCATTTTTTAAATAAATCCCTTCACTGTGCTTGATTAAATAGCCATCATTCACTGAACTACAAGTTTTTACCAAAGCAGCATGAAACACTTGTTAAAGCATGTACTTTGGAATAAATTTTAAAGAGCAAGTTTATAGTCTGGTTTGTTTTAAGTATTAGTTTCATGAACCAGAAGAAGTTACTTACATTTCATAAGACTCCAGATATATTATTTCTGAAATTAGGATAATAATGAATAACTCTATCTTATGGTTATCAGGCTTAATTTAGGTGATATTAATATACCTAAGCATATTCCTGCTGATACATCTGTTAAAAAAACAGTCCAGATGAGGTATCAGGACCCCAACCCCTCACTTTCCATTTGAGATAATAATGGAATCAATAAGTTCATCATAGAGTCAGCACTTCCAGGGTGCATTGTTTATGGGAAAGAAGAAAACTAAAGGTTGCTGCTTTATTACAATTTGTAGGTATTATGTAAGCTGTTAATGGGTTTTCAAAGTGAGAATATTTCAAGGTGCCATTTGTGTTAGATGTGGAATCATTTGGAAACATTGAAAGTCAAGGGACTAAATAGAAGATGTCAAGGCACACTGATTTTTTTTTAAAGTTATAAAAGCATTGATATATGTAAAGAGAACTTTGCCAAATTATAATATCCGATTTGCATAAATGAATAAACCTCAAAGGGGCAATAAACCTGTCACTGCATCTCATTAAGTCCATAATAACCAAAGGTAATGAAATAAATCTTCCCTGGAAGTAATTCAGAGGTTTAACTGATTTTTTTTTCTAATGATACATTATTTTAAGTTGTAGAGGTTCCTTGAATATTCCCTAACACCAATAGAATAGATAGGTGAAAGTACAAAATGGATGGACCTGAGTAGAAATGTTTCGGAATTCACAAAAATGCACAAAATCAGTGGGTATACAATTTCACAAGATATTATTAAAGTCAGCATTAATATATGAAAGTATGTGTTTCATGAAAAATAGTAATCAATATTACATAAAAAATACAAAAGACCAAAACAAAATAAAAGCAAAATAAAACAAAAGCCAAATAAGATAAGCTAATTTCCCTACTGGTTGAAACATCAAGTTACTTGAGAGAACAAATCTAGGTATTAATGAGAGACTTTAGGTCACAATGACATTGGTGATCCAATAAATAAAGGGAATCGAAGAGCATTCTGAAGACAAAGCAGCGCTAGAAAATACTTAGTGTTTCTCAGTATGATTCCATACCCTATTTATGGATCTTCCTTCCTCTAACAAATGTTATAAAATGGAGGATTTCCTTGCTGCTTAAAATAAGTCTTTGTAACTTTTTTTTTTTTTTAAACTAAGAAGCAGCTATTTAGAAATGGTAAGCCACCATCCCTTCCCCAAGAAGAGGCCAAAGATGAGAGACATTTGATTGGCTAGAGGACTACCAATCAGAGGGTTACTGATACTTTTTTAAAGGATTTTTTAAAGGACTACCTACTGGGGAGATCTAGGCACAGAAGCCAAGGCAGTTGTTGGGAGACCAAACAAGTTCACCATCTTTCTCCCGACCATGATCTGTCCAGTGTTTTCTGTTTCGCTTTATTTTGAGCAATCATATATCCTAGGTTGATCTAGATTCCTAAATTTTGCTTGTTATTGTCCGGTGTAATTCTTAACAGTGTCTCCATGCACTCTATAAAGTGTCCTCTTTTGGATAATAAATTATATGTTTACACCTCTGGTCTAAAACAATATTTTGCTTTCTCACTTCCACAACAGCCATTTAATCATGGTCCTATTGATTCTACCTTCCAGTCTTTCTGACATCTGTTTCCTTTTCTTCTTATCTACCACTATCCTCAATCAAGCACCATCCTATTTTTTATATTACTAGATTACTGTACTAGCTTTCTAGCTGGTTTCCTATTTTCCAATTTCCCCCTTCTTAATACATGCACTCTATACTGTGATTTACATTTTTAAAAACTGACATCACCTCTGCGCTTAAAATTTTTTCTATGATTGGGCCGGGTGCGGTGGCTCAAGCCTGTAATCCCAGCACTTTTGGAGTCCGAGGTGGGCAGTTCACGAGGTCAGGAGATGGAGACCATCCTGGCTAACACGGTGAAATCCCGTCTCTACTAAAAAATACAAAAAATTAGCTGGGCATGGTGGCGGGCGCTTGCAGTCCCAGCTACTCAGGAGGCTGAGGCAGGAGAATGGCGTGAACCCGGGAGGCGGAGCTTGCAGTGAGCTGAGATCCGGCCACTGCACTCCAGCCTGGGTGACAGAGCCAGACTCTCTCTCAAATAAAAGAAAAATTCTATGATTTCCTGTTACCTTCATAATATAGTGTACAGTGTACTGTAGCAGGTCACATACAGCCTTTTTGTCTGGTATCTATTTGATTCTGTGCTATAGTTTGGCTATTGGACCCTCCAAATCTCATGATGAAACTTGATTTCAATGTTGGAGATGGGGCCTAATGGGAGGTATTTGGGTCATGCGAGTGGGTCCCTCATAAATGGCTTGGTGCTGTCCTTGCAGTAATGAGCGAGTTCTTGCTGTTCATTTCCGAAAGAGTTTCATAGATAACTTATTCTTTAAAAGAACCTGGCACCTCCTTCTCTTCTCTTTTGCTTCTCTCTTGTCTGTGATTTCAGCACACTTGACCCCCGTTCGCTTTCCATCATCAGTGGAAGCAGCCTGAGACCCTCACCAGAAGCAGATGCTGGCACCATGCTTCTGGTACAGCTTGCAGAACAGTGAACCAAATAAACCTTTTTTCTTTATGAGTTACCCAGCCTCAGGTATTCCTTTATAGCAACACAAATGGATTAAGACAGTACATAACCTCAAATTTCTTCATTCTCCCACATTTATTAGGCTGTTTCCTAATTACTCTACCACTAATTCTGTACTCTGCTCTCTAACCATGTCAAACTCATTGGAGGTCACTTTTAGTACCATGCTCATCTTGCTTTTGTGCCTTCACACATGTTCCTCTACTGGAAACACTCTTTTTATCACCAATGCCTTCATCTGTTTGGGATGTCACCAATGTTAGGGTCTCTTTTTTACTTTACAAAAATATATATATTTATAGCATACAATATGGTGTTTTGATACATGCATGCATTGTGAAATTGTTAATACATAATATTAATATTTTAATTATATATACTCACAATTAACAGTATATTAATATTACTATGATATATAATTATATATAATTATATATAACAACATATATAAACAACATATAAACAATATATAGATATAAACAATATGATGTTTTGATACATGCATGCATTCATTATATGTATAATTTAGCCATTTGACAATGCATGCATGTATCAAAACATCATGTTGTTTATAACTATATATTGTTTATATGTTGTTTATATATGTTGCCATTGATATATATAAAGATGTTGCTTATATATATATAAACTTACATATGTATAATTTTTTCTTGTGTGTTTGATGAGAACACAAATTCTACACTGTTAGCAATTTTCAAGTTTACAGTATATTGTCTTAACTTAGATCTCATTTCCTTCAGGAAGCCTTTTCTCATCCCCCATGTCCACGTTAGACAGTCCTTCTTTGGCCCCCATAACATTGTTTACTTGTCCCATCAGAGTTTTCATACCACATTATCCTTATTTTATTTATAACAAATTAGAGATTCAGACATATAAGGTAAATTTTCCAAGTTCAAAATATGAGTAAGAAACTGAGAAATAATTTATATTGAAATCTACCTGGCTCCAAATCACCATACCAAACTGCTTTTCTTTCATCCTTCAAAATACACCCATGGGTGTCAAAAAGTTGTTCTACATAATTTCAATAATTCTAGAAATGTATTTTTAGTGCCAAATGACCATAGAAACCATATATGGGACTCGGGGTAATTAATTTTTTTCAAGTACCAAGAGACTATCAGAGGCAGAGGTCTTTTATCAATCCTCGGTGGCCCTAGACTCTGGGTCTCAGATCTAGAGGAATAGTGGGTAAAAAATACACAGCACAAGTCTTGGATGGGTCCAACCTGAAGTGCAGACACACTGCCAAGTGGAGAGAGCTAAAGTCCCTTTTTTTGTGACTGGCTGCTGTCATTTGTTGTGTGTTTTTTTTTTGTTTGTTTTAATGCAATTATTAGCCATTACATATGAAAATATGTCTCTTGTGTAACAAGACAAAAATTTGAGTTTTAAATTTTTTCTGCCCTTGTTTTCTGGTTTATCTCACTACAAACCAATAGATTTCAACCCTTCTCAAGATCCATGCAAAGGCCATGAACTCTCTACATAACTGAGATATGAGTATATATACGCATGTTGCCTGGACTAAGGGGAGATCCTTGAAGAAAACCAGATTGTGAGAAAATTTGGATCCCTGAGATTAAATTATCAGCAAACTTTGGAAGGAGCTTGGAACACAGTCTACCACTTACTAGAAAGACATGGATGAAAGATGTTGACTCCTCTACATTTTCCCCTTTGTGCAATATTATACTTTTTGGTAACAGAAAGAGACAGGGAAAACAATTCAAATGGCAATCTGCCACAAACGCTTGCAAGCTCAGCCAGCTCCCAAAGACAAACAACGTAATGAGTCCTGTCAGCCCTCAGTGCAAAACTCTCTCCACTTAGTAGAGACAACCGGCAGGACAGGTAGGGCAACTTGAATTGACTTACACTTGGTTTGATCATACTTGCTATGACTATGACAGTAAGAAAAAAAGCAGGTAAATCCCATACCCGACATGCTCTGGATAAGTATCTCTCAAACTTAAGTGTCACATGAATAATCTTGTGTTCTTGATAAAATGCAGATTCTGAGTCAGTAAATCTGAGATACGAACTGACATTCTGTATTTCTAAACAAGCCCCCAGATGATGCTGGTGCTGCTTGTACAGAGACCACACTTTGAGTGATGAGGATCTAAAATACCTTGGCTCTGTGCATCATTTTTATTTACCACTCAAGGCCATTCATATATAATTTCAAGTTCTGTCATCTCTTCTACTACTCTCACAATCCATCCCAATTTTCTCTTAATGCTAGAGTTTAGGAAAGCATATCATTCTTCCCAGGATTAGGAATTACCACATTTATGCATGTGTGTACATGTATTTGTAATTACAGTATCAGTATCATGAAAAGAGGTTCCCAAAGTAGGGGAGCATGAGGATAGTTTAATCAAAGATTATTATTGCCTGGGTTTTCTGCTGCATTCAGTAAAATTCTAAATCTGGCTTGCCTTATTATTTGGTCACAAAAAAAGTACGCATTCTATATTCTCCCTCCTCCATTCCTTCATCTTATCTCCGTATTCATTTGTCTAACAAATCAAGGCAAGTTTAGGTAATTCCACCAATTTAACACATTATATTTGTGATAAGATAACACAAAAATACTTCTGAGTGTATATAATTACCTCATTAATTATATCTTCACATCTTTTTAAACCAAATACATCCTATGTATTTATTATTTAAACTAGTATATTTTACTCCTCCAATATATATTTCATTTTCATAGGAAGGTATACGAGTACCAGAAAGAGTATGAAGTATATGTGAATCATTTCTAAAGTAATACCTTATGTAATTATGTGTTCTGGAAAGAAGAGAATGTTTCTGTTTATCTATTGCTGCATAACAAACCACCCTAAAAATCAGTGACATAAAATTAATCCTTATCTCCCAAGTTTTGTGGGTTAATGAGCTCAGCCGAGTTTTTCTTTCTGGGGCCTCTCTTATGATTGCGACTGTATTCTTAAGTTTGGTGCCTGGGCTGGGAGGGTTAGAACAGCTGGTGCTGCTTGGGAATCACTTTCTCCATGATGCTAGTCATACAACTAAGTTCCTTCACCAACTAGCAAACACATAAAAGCATATCTGGGTGAGTTGGAAGCAGAGGAATTAAGCTCATAATAAAACAAAAAGTATGAAAATGTTCTGTTGTTAAGGTATTTCTTAAATACAGCACCACCAGCAGTGTGATGCTGTATTTAATAACTCCATGATAGGAGTTATTACCCTTTCCTGGTAAGACCAGGTGCTGGAATTGTCACTGCTGCTTCTCTCCACACTGTGTTCCATATGAGTAGCGTGGGCATAGGCCTCCTCACAGGATGATCGTTTCAGTGCAGGTAGACTTCTTACATGGCCCTTGGCTTCTCAGAGAGTGAGAGTTCTAAAAAGTGACAGTTCCCATAAGCCAGGCAGAAGCTGCATGGCTATTGATGACTTAATCTTAGAAGTTACACAGTGTCAGTTCTGCCATATTCTATCGGTCAAAGCAGTCACAGACCAACACAAATTCAAGAAGGCGGAGGAATAGACTCCATTTTTCAAAGGCTTATACATATAGAGTGGGAAGGAACTGATAGCAGTCATCCTTGACAAACATGTCATTATTGTCCCAACAAACTTCTCCAGGAGGATCTACACAATATATTAAAGGTGGGGATGAGAGAAGGATGCTAAGGCACCTGAAGGATTACTGATTACCAGATGCCTCAGCAAAGAAATGAGGTATGAGTAAAGGAATACATTTTCTGTTGGCCAAAAAGAGAGGTGAATACATAAGGTAGGATGTGGGCAAGGATGGAATTCCAGGAATATCAGAAGTCACAGTTGTGTCAGTATCACCATGGAGTAACTGAAGGGGGATTCATGATAGGAGTTACTACCCTTTACTGATGATAAGACCAGGTGCTGGAAGAAAAATTTATAGTGACCAACAAAGATGAACTTGAACTCATGAAATCTTCTATTTTACAATCCAGTGCCCTTTGAGCTACATAAAAACTATCCCTAGCAACTGAGATGTTGGCATACTTAAGTAATAAGAAAGGAAGTTACAAGGGCAATCATAAGATTGTGTCTTGTTGATGATTTTTTTCTTTGCTTTGTATCATATATATTTGTTAGACTCTATGTCTTTGCTGATAATTGTTTCCAGTATGCTGGGCATATAATTTCTGGTTTTCTCGTGTAGAAAATCATCTATATAAGTGGTATCATATACCATATTTTGTGTTTTTCTTTCTTTGTAAACACGGCAATGACCTGTATAAAGAAAGAGTTATAGATATTGAGATTGAATTTACCATAATTGTTTAATTCCAAGAATACACTAGGAATTTCATAGGTTACACGTATGCTGATTTTAAAACAATATAAACATGCATAAACCCACAACAAATTCATTCAATGCAGACCTATTTTGGTACAACCACTGCAAGAGTATTTGTTTTTGGAGTATAACTGAACAAATGAATATAGAAATACATCTCATTGCTACTACTACTCCTACTGCTACTACTAGTAATCCCTTATTTAAGAATGATTAATATTGTTTTAAGTCTCCTTTTAAACTTTTTAAATCATCAGAACAATTATGTGAAATACAATTTCTTCTGTTTCAGCCCATTAAATGGATCTGCGCGTCCTAGGAATTCAGGTGTGAGAGGTACATAAGATGCCCATGCACTGGCCATTGTATTTGGCTTCAATATTCACTCACACAGCCTCTAAGTTTTTACCATTAACTCTTTAGTTCTTCAACTTTTTACTCTCATATTTCAATTACCCAAACCAGCACCAGGCCATCCATGTTTCAAAAATTTACTTCTTTGGCTTATTAACCTTGGTCTATCTTTCTTGACCTCCAAACTTTCTTGACCACTCTGTTTTGACTCAAGAACAGTTCTGAATGTAAAATCTTCCCACCAGTAGCCTTTGCCTTGAGAAATCCATAGGAGCTGAATTATCCCATCAATTGGCTCAACACAGAAGCGGAACGATTCAAGTAGATACTGTTGCCATTTTAAAAATAATGAAACTAAGTCACAACAAGAATAAGTTCAAGTTTAAATGGTGTACAGCCTCTGTTTGTTGCAGTTAGGATTTGATTCCTAGTCTATCATTTTTTCTGTTTCAGGCAACCTCACTTAATAAAGTCTAAAAGAGGACAGATTAGATATCATAATTTTGCAGAATTTACTGGAGAGATTAAGGAAGATAATGGGGTGGGAGAGAGAGAGAGAGAGAATGAGAGAGAGAGAAAGAGAGAACTAGTCTGGAGCTGAAGACAAGGGAAAGAGAGAAAGAGAGGGGCTCCACTGGAACCCTTGGTCCTAGAGAGATCACCAGAAATCCAGTGTTGTACAAGGACACCCAGCTAATAGTTGCTGGAGATGCCGGAGTAAGTGTTTCAACACCATTATGGCTGCCTGCTTCCAAAGCCTGTATTGTTTCTGCTACACAGAAAGAATGTCATTATACCTCAGCCAAATAGAGCTGGATTCCAGAATAGAGTGCCAAGTCTTATTTGGAAAATGGAGTGCTAGTCCTGAGGCAGAAGGACAAAAAAACATAAATGAAAATTTCTATTAACCATTTGTTAAGTTTTATACTGGATTATCTTTTGGCATATCAACACTATTCCCATTCCTTTCCATGCTCTTCCCTGTATCTTAGGGACAAGAAGTCTAGAAACTACATTTTGCAGATTATTCTACCAGAAGCGTTCTAATTTAGAGTCTACTAATATGAACACTTTGTATAAACATAAAGAGGCTGAAAAGAAAGAGAAGCCATTATTTTATTTGATCAGAAGCAGAAACACATAGGAAAGTGGAAAATGTGGTTTGTAGTGGTTTCAGCAAAAATTCCTGCATACCATCCACTTTGATGTTGCAGGCAGCTGAGATCATCAGGAACTGCTACCTGCATTTCCTGCACCTCCTGATATCTTGAAAGCCAGCAGTGGTCCTCCCTGGCCTTCACCCAAAAATAATCTTCCAAAAGTTTTGTAAGCATCTAATGCCCGGCATTAAATCCCTTCCTGATACAGTGCATGGAGCGTTTGGTTTCTTTCTGGCTAAATTCTTGCTGATACAAAGACTCTCCTGGGCATCTGCTGAGTTTTGTATACTTGCCTTCCTTTCATCATCACATTAAGCCTAGGATATTGGAACTATTATTTCCATTTGAAAGATGAATAAATTGAAGCTCAGAAAGCTTAACTGACTTGTTCAAAATCACTCAATAAATAGGCTCCTGAGCCCAGACTCAAATACTGACCTCATACTCCTTGTTACCATATAATACCATGCACGAGAATAATTATATGGATGTGAACAACACAGGAGAGATTATGGGAGCTTTGTAGGAACATGCATACTATGTTAATTGTTCTCATGGTGCAGAGGACAAAGGTTGCTATAATTAAAATTAAGTTAATAAATTAATTTATTAATAAAATCAATTAAATTAACATTTTACTCTTTAAACATTTACATTTACCACCCCCACTTTCAACAAGGGCATAGCAGAAACCCATCCTGGGAGGTAACGGTAAGGAGTGGTTAAAAATGAGGTCATTTTGAACAAAATCAGATTAAATCATATCCAGATAGTTCCAATACAAAACTCTGGCTGAAAACCAAGACTGTAGATCCATTAAGCGGTTAGTTTATGCTAGGCAAAATGATGCTAGTCACCCTCCTCACTCAAATCCTCACCCTCATTCCACAGCGTAGCGACAAGTCAAAATGTAATATATACCTTGTTCAAATCCAGTTCAAACATTGCACAAGGTTAAGTTTTTAGTTAGAATCAGTGACCTGAATGGTATAAGGCTGATAGCAAAGGATTCTCACACAGCAGATTTTTAATTAATGTTGTTGACATCTTACTCGTTCTCGGGAATACTGTGTGAGAAGATAGGTCTTTGTCTTCTACTCAGTAAGCACCAATACACTCTGCCTGTGCAGTAACTGTCATTACTGTATTGCAGCTCAGCAGAATGAGTGTGGAAAGTCAAGTTACATTTTATTCCATTGAAAAGGAGGCCTAGAACTTTAATCACATTCTTCTCACTTTCCAGAGATGCAAGCTTGACATGCCAAGTAACTCTCCAAATAGAGTCGCTGTCTGCATTACTAGAGGTTTCCGCCAGATTTCTAATTCCCTATTAGCAACCTGCTTTGTTTCCACACAGTCCTATCTCCCTTGATGTAGCAGTTTGTTAGTGAACATGATAGAATTAGAAAAGAATCACTCTTTGGATTCTTAATCCTGCTTTTATATATTGCTTAAGACAATAGCCTTGTCTCATATTTCAATCACTTTTGTTGATTCATTTACTCAGCAAATATTTTATCAAATATTTATTGAGCCTGTAGTATTTGTCAGGTAGGTGGTTAAGATTCCAGTACACAATACTCATCTAAATAGATCTGGCCCTTATCATGCTTTATGTGGTTTACCCATGTGGTGGGGTTTAAGGTAGGAAAGGAAGAGACATGAAATTTACTTGATTTGAATGAAAAGTAAAAAACATTAATTCCAATAATAAAGAATTATATATTTAAACTGCCTAAACATAGAAGTCCATTTTCCAAGTATTAATTCATTGAAAATATTTATAAAATATGTACTATTTGTGTGGTATTGTACTAGATCTTGTCATAAAATATATTAGTAAGCATCAGTCTGCGGCCTCAAAGAGTTCAGTTTGGAGTGAGAAGCACGTAGATACAGTAAGATAAGTGGCAAGACACACTCTGAAACATAATATACCCATTCTAGCAGAAAAGTCAGAGACTTGATTTGAGTCTCGAAGGATGAGAAGTTTTGCCAGGCTGAGGAGAGGAATATATTCCCACAGAAGGAAGAGCCTGTCCAAAATGACCGAGGCAGGCTTTGGGAATGGTGCTTTCTGCTTGAAAATGTGGGTCTTAATAGTGCTGCATGGTAGATTTACTGCAGACCCCAGCCCAAACCAAAATAGCATTGCCACTTGGAGAACGAATTTAATGGAGCTTGACTGAAGGACAAGCAGCATGACTTTATTCTTAATGACAAAGAAACTGCTTCTGCATCAGTGTCCCCACCCCCAACCTCTAATGTGAGAAGTCAATATTATCACTACAGAGGTCATCCAAAAATTATTTAATTTGATCACTAATCTTTTTTGTGCATCAGTCCCAAACTAATCTAAACTGTCTGGAACCCTGCCCTTCACAGTTTCCCTAATGAACTTACTATCAAAGTTCCTACTACATTTCCCCTATGGCAATATTTCTACGTGTCACCATATATCAGATACGTACTATGATTCTTCTTTTTTTTTTTCTTTGTTTCTACTTTCTTTTCTTTTCTTTCTTTTTTTCTTTGTTTCTACTTTCTTTTCTTTTCTTTTTTTTTTATTATACTTTAAGTTCTAGGGTACATGTGCACAACATGCAGGTTTGTTACATATGTATACATGTGCCATGTTGGTGTGCTGCACCCATTAACTCATCATTTACATTAGGTATATCTCCTAATGCTATCCCTCCCCACTACCCCCTCCCCACAATAGGACCCAGTGTGTGATGTTCCCCTTCCTGTGTCCAAGTGATCTCATTGTTCAATTCCCACCTATGAGTGAGAACATGCGGTATTTGGTTTTCTCTTCTCGTGATAGTTTGCTGAGAATGATGGTTTCCAGCTGCATCCATGTCCCTAAAAACGACATGAACTCATCCTTTTTTATGGCTGCATAGTATTCCATGGTGTATATGTGCCACATTTTCTTAATCCAGTCTGTCACTGATGGACATTTGGGTTGATTCCAAGTCTTTGCTATTGTGAATAGTGC
>NW_016804444.1:34196-44013 GCF_001698545.2 Rhinopithecus bieti | reverse complement strand
TTTTTTTTTTTTATTTATTTATGGCCATTCTTGCAGGAGTGAGGTGGTATCACATTGCGGTTTTGATTTGCATTTCCCTGATCATTAGTGATGTTGAGCATTTTTCCATATGTTTGTTGGACATTTGTATGTCTTCTTTTGAGAATTGTCTATTAATGTCCTTAGCTCACTTTTTGATGGGATTTTTTCCTTGCTGATTTATTTGAGTTCTTTGTAGATTCTAGATATTAGTCCTTTGTTGGATGTATAGATTGTGAAGATTTCTCCCACTCTGCCAGTTGTCTGTTAACTCTGCTAATTATTATTATTATTATTATTTTGCTGTGCAGAAGCATTTTAGTTTAATTAAGTACCATCTATTTATCTTTGTTTCTTTCTCTTGCCTGATTGCCCTGGCCAGAATTTCCAATACTATGTGGAATAGGAGTGGTGAGAGAAAGCATCCTTGTCTTGAGCTGGTTTTCAAAGGGAATGCTTCCAGCTTTTGCGCATTCAGTATTATATTGGCTGTGGGCTTGTCAAGAGACTGTATAGCCAAGACAATCCTAAGCAAAAAGAACAAAGCTGAAGGCATCACGTTACCTGACTTCAAAATATACTACAAGGCTATAGTAACCAAAACAGCATGGTACTGGTACCAAAACAGATATATAGACAAATGTAACAGAACAGAGGCCTCTGAAATAACACCACACATCTATGACCATCTGATCTTTGAACAAACCTGACAAAAATAACCAACGGGGAAAGGACTCCCTATTTAATAAATGATTTTGGGAAAACTGGCTAGCATATGCAGAAAACTTATAATGGACCCCTTCCTTAAACCTTGTGCAAAAATTAATCAAGATGGATTAAAGACTTAAATGTAAAACCTAAAAGCATAAAAACCCTAGGTAGGCAATACCATTCAGGACGTAGGCATGGGCAACGACTTCATGACAAAAACACCAAAAACAATGGCAGCAAAAGCCAAAATTGACAAAACAAAAACAGACAACTCCATCACAAAGTGGGTGAAGGGTATGAACAGACACTTGTAAAAGGAGACACTTATGTGCCCAACAATCATATGAAAAAAAGCTCATCATCACTGGTCATTAGAGAAATGCAAATCAAAACCACAATGAGATGCCATCTCACGCCAGTTAGAATGGCAATCATTAAAAGTCAGGAAACAACAGATGCTGGAGAGGATGTGGAGAAATAGGAACACTTTTACACTGTTGGTGGGAGTGTAAATTTGTTCCACAATTGTGGAAGACAGTGTGACGATTCCTCAAGGATCTAGAACTAGAAATACTATTTGACCCAGCAATCCCATTACTGGGTGTATATCCAAAGGATTATAAATCATTCTACTATAAAGACACATGCACATGCATGTTTAGTGCAGTACTATTCACAATAGCAAGGACTTGGAACCAACCCAAATGCCCATCAATGATAGACTGGATAAAGAAAATATGGCACATATATATCATGGAATATTATGCAGCCATAAAAAAAGAATGAGTTCATGTCCTTTGCAGGGAAACGGATGAAGCTGGAAACCATCATTCTCAGCAAACTAACACAGGAACAGAAAACCAAACACCCCATGTTCTCACTCATAAGTGGGAGTTGAACAATGAGAATATATGGGCACAGGGAGGGGAACATCACACACCAGAGCCTGTTAAGGGGTGGGTTATTAGGAGAGGGAGAGCATTAGGAGAAATACCTAATGTAGATGACAGGTTGAGGGGTGCTGCAAACCACCGTGGCACGTGTATACCTATGTAACAAACTTGCACATTCTGCACATGTATCCCAGAACTTAAAGGATAATTAAAAATATATATATTTTCCTAAACAATTAAGCTAGATTGGAGTTGGAAGTTGTACTCCCAGATATCAGAAAGTAAATCCTTGAAGGACTTCTGATACTTTCTCTGTGGTGAAAATAGTTACACTTGGAAGAACCACTTACTTCTTTGGTTTTGGCCCCCAATTGAAAAAAAAAACCATACATATCCACATTTTCCTCAGATTCTTTGAAATTCCACTGGCAACTTCCTGTCTGTTCTAGTTTCTTGCCCCAGTATTCCCCAAGAAAAGATCAGTTAGCAATGAGTGTTTGATTTATATGATAAACTTGTAAAGTGAAAAAATGAGCAAATGTAACATTAAACCAACTTCAATGTGGAATTCTCAAGTATGGGAAAAGACCAAAAATTAGTTCAAAATGAACTTAACATTGCATAATTTTAGGTCAGATACAGTGGCTAATGCCTGTAAGCCCGGCAGTTTGGGAGACCGAGACAAGAGGACTGCTTGAGCCTAGAAGTTTGAAACTGGCCTGTAAAGCATAGCAAAACCCCATCTTTACAAAAAAAAGCTGGATCTGGTGGTGCACATCTACAGTCCCAGCTATTCAGGAGGTTGAGGCTGGAGGATTGCTTAATACCAGGAGTTCAAGGTTACAGTGAGTGAAACTCTATCTCTAAAAAAAACATAGAGAGAAAGAGAGAGTAATTTTAAAAGCTTTTATCACATTAGTGTCAAAATATTGTCATGCTTCTCTTTCCATGGAGGTCCCCTAGCATTGAAATAAGCTACCTATTAACAAAGCACAGAAACAGGCGTAATCCTACTTAAATAGTCGATCTACAATTGCACATGCAGAGAGACCCTCATACTCATAATTATGTGTTGTTTTAGTCCATTTAGTGTTGCTATAAAAGAATATCTGAGGTTGGGTAATTTATAAAGGAAACAGGTTTATTTGACTCATGGTTCTGCAGGCTATACCAGAAGCATAGTGCCAGCATCTGCTTCTGGTGAGGGCCTCCGGTAGCTTCCAATCACAGGGGTAGGTGAAGGGGAGCTGGTATAAGCAGATTACATGATGCAAGAGGAAATAAGAGAGCAGGAGGATGCACCAGGCTCTTTATATCAACCAGTTCTCACCGGAGCTAATAGAGTAAGCACTCACTCACTCCCAAGAAAAGTCACCAAACTATTCATGAGGGATCTACCCCCATGACCCAAACATTTCCCACTATTCCTCACTTCCCAACATCATTACACTGGGAATTAAATTTCAACATGATATTTGGAGAGGGCAAACATCTAAACTATAGCACCTGTGGGAGCCCTTCTTCTGGATGCCTGTTTAATTGGAATCACCCTGGTCTGTGTATTCAGAGCCTTCTTTCTGTCTTGGTTTTCCCTTTGTAGCTAATCAAGTGGGTCTACTCTTTGTACTTGTGCCTGCTTATCTACTATGACTAATTAGCAATCACCTAAGTGTGACTAAGTGATTGATTAGTGCTGCTGAGCACCCCAAGCCTCAATTTGCTAAATGTTCTCATAGGATTGCAGATACATAACAATTACTTCTGAAAAACTACCTGACCTTGTTTTTCCATTTTACTAGTTGAACTAAGCCATGCCTGCCTTACATTTGTGGAAAACTTATAAATAACAATTTTTAATATAGACATTTAATAATATCCAAGGAAAATATAATACATTGCAGAATGAAGCATCATTTCAGAGCTAAAGTATAATTTTCTTCCTAACCACTTCTTTTCACTTTAGCAGAAGAAGTGTTTCTTTTGTCAGTGTATTGCCCACCTTTCTCAATAATCAATTATTCGATCATGTCAACGAGAGGAGATTCTTGTGAAGAAAAACCATACGGTGCCACACTCAGACACAAACATGAAAAGGAATAGAAGCAATATGTTTTGTTTGCTATCCTCATGAGTGCCTCAAAAGAATGATTTCTTAAGGATAGACTTTAGAAACTAAAACAATGCTTGTTCTAGTGTTAAAACAAACAAAACAACAAGATGAAGAAAAACATTCTTATTGACCTAAGCTACGAAAACCAGGACTCAACTCCACTCAGTTTCGTTATTTAGAGATTATGATTTACAATGACGTGGCACAAAAGAAACTACGGAAAGGACATTGTACTTTTTAAATCTTACTCCATACTTAAAGCACAAAAGTGAAACTATATAAACTGTTCAAGCGGTTGTGGGTGAATCCACATGGAATATGTGCAGAGTATACATTATTTTAAAAATAAAACCACATTGTCGTCTAATGCATAATGTATCTTTAGAAAGCTGTTGGAATGTAGTGAAATTTACAGAATAAAAATGTGGCAGGATAAGTTGGGTAGCAAATGCAAACATTCACCTAAAAAACCTAAACCTAGCGCCTACTACATTCCAGGAATATTTTGTAACTCCAAGGAAGCAATAGCTTAATGGAGGAAAGAGAGATAAATAATTTCAGTGATGAAAGAAAGTAAAATATATCTGAATACAGGTTTGACCTTATCTACCTATTTATTTTCCGCAAAGTTTCAGGCACTCTGCTAAGTGCTGCAATACAGAGATGCCCTTATTTTAAAAGCGCCTAGACTATCTTGTAGTGAAGTAGACATTTAAACATAAGATTCAGTGTAAACGTGATATATTGCAGACTCTGAGAAAACAGTACAGTTTACAAAAGGGTAATGTTCCCCTGATCACCAAACTCATCCCAATACATGCCTACCCACAGAGTGGGCACTATATTAGTTTTGCTGAAAAGAGATTTTATTTCTGAAATTACATTGTTAGAACCAATTTTGTATACATACATGTATCTACCACCTTATGCTGACGACTTGCTTGGTCCTTCCACTTCCCTTTACCATACTCAAGCAGTCAGATCTACTTTTGTCTTCCTCCCAATACGATTTTCACTATGATCTGTATGATTTATATCTCCCTAAAATTTGTAAGTCAAAATGCTAACCTTGAAGGCGATAGTATTGGAAGGAAGTGACAGAGGCAGAGCCCTCATGAAGGACATTAGTGCCATTACCAAAAAGAGCAAAGAGAGACTCCTCACTACTTTCACCAAGTGAGAATACAGCAAGAAGGCACCATCTATGACCTTGAAAATAAGCCTTCACCAGACACAACATCTACTTTGATCTTGGAATTCTGAGCTTCCAGAACTGTGAGAACTAAATCTCTGTTCTTTATCAGTAACCCAGTTTATATTATTTTGTCATAGCAGCCTAAATGTTAAGACACCATCTGAACTGCGTTCTAAGCCACAATTCGATATCACCATTCTCAGTTACTCAAGCTCTAAAGTAACGTATATGGTAAAGCCTACAGGCATATACCTTCACCACCGCTCTCTCCCAACCGAATCTGGAAAATACAAGACCAAGGCAGCCTTTTTACATTAAGCTAAACTCTTTTTTGTCCCGGTACCACCTGTTTCTCTTAATGAGTTTCTGGTCCTGTTGATGTTATTGCCATAAATTTCATATCTAATTACCAACTATCACATGGTAAAAGACAAAAAAAAAAAAATGGAAACAGATGAATAGGTGAGTCCTCTATAATGTGTATAGACAGACTGCCAGCAGAATTCCACACACTGACAATTAGTTGCACTTGAATGAAAAAAATAGCCATTTTTTTTTACTGTAATTAGGTACAACATGCAGATACTAACTACCTCCGATACAAAATATACGGAACTCATTTACAGTATATGCGGAGGTTCAAAACTGTTGCTGTCATTTTGAGTTATATTCAGGTATAAAATCTGGCTCAAGATTTTACCTTGGAGGAAAAAAAGAAATTGTCATTTCAAGTTGGGACACATTATCCTTGAACCTAATTTTTCAGCCAAGTAGTGATCCCTATGTTTCTATTTTAGATCATATTACTCATTACGTTATTCACGATCTGTGTAAGATGCTAAAATGGTTTTGACATATCAGAGGAGCATCAGTTGCAAATTTTTGGTCCCAGTTAAAATGGCATGTTGTCTTTAACCTCCTCCATTTTTGGGGGACAACTTTAGATAGTTAACTTAGTTTATTAAATCATTGATAAATGTATTAAAATACTCAATGCATGTCCTGTTATGGTAATCTCAGGAGAGAAGCCACCTAAAAACTTTCATCTCTTGGATCAGTTTTAGCAGTGAGAATGATACACTATCATTCTGAAAGGACAGTGGAATGGACAAGGAAAACACCACGACCAACACAAGTTCTAGGTGTTTTTAATAAATTACAGATGAAAATTAAGGATACTGGTATATCTTAACAAAACTAAATAATAAACATCTGGATAGTAGGAGTTACACTTAACCATCATTTGTACCTCTCCACCAGATCCTATTCAGGGGGTCTGCTTCTGTGTTACCATCTTACATTTATAGTAGGAAATGATATACTCAAAAGTGCACGCTCCCCAAAGTAAAGCCTAACGCTCTTCCTTTATGCCTTGATATGTAGTCCCCAAAAGAAAATAGTACACTGAGAAGAATGTAGACATCACTGGGCATAGAAATGCCTCTATCTCAGCTGTGGATGGTGGAAAATGGTGGGTGTGCATGTGTGTGTGTGTGTGTGTGTGTGTGTGTGTGTGTGTAGAGGATGGGGTCAATGGCAGAAGGGCACAAAATATATAATCTCATGAATAGCAACATTTTCACTCTCCTGTAGAAGTACAGATCTATATTAGAGCCTTGACAAAACTTGTAGTTTATTAATGATAGCCACCTCCTGGAAATTGAGTCTAGGATACATAATCATCCATTGCATTATTGCACTCTTTTAACATCTTTACAGATGATAACTTTGTGCATGTGGTGGGGGATGTAGGGAAGGGTTGGGTGTGAGGGAGGGTTGGGATGGGCAAGTTTTCTTGTTCTATCCATCCAGAAAATGGATAGAATCTTAGAATAGAAAGTGGTCACCTTCAGGTTGAACTAAAATTCCTTTTAAAGGAAAATACCTTTCTCTTTTTTTCTCATAGCCTCAGAGTAATGCATATTATTTTACATGAAAGTAATAAAACATCACTGCTATTATAAAAAGATCAATCATAGAACTGAGATTCAAAATAAACAATGCCAATTCAGCCAATTATTTTGCTTTTACTTTGCATTCTTTTGTTTTAAGAGTATTTACTTACTTATTTTTATAAGTATCATGCTATATGTAGCACATCCATAAAGTTGATAGAGGAGATGAGTGGTTGCCTTCAAGGTAGTCCTGTGAGAGAGTTAAGAATGAATATTTTTTAACTTTTAATTTTTGTTGGTGCATAGTAGGTGTATGTATTTATGGGGTACATGAAATGTTCTGAAACAAGAATACAATGCGTGCAATGATCACATGGAGAATGGGGTATCCATCTCCTCAAACATTTATCTTTTGTGTTACCAACAATGCAATAATATGGGCTTTTAGGCTTTTTTAAATGTATAATTATGTTATTATTGACTATAGTCAACCTGTTGTGGTATCCAATAGTAGGTCTTACTCGTTCTTTCCATTTTCATACCCATTAACCATCTCTACCTTCCCCACATCCCCAAAGAAAGAATGGCATTTAAAACTGCAATACATGGTATAAGAAAATAGCTTAAGAGAGGCAACGAATCTGTTCTTTGAAAATTCAGAGGAAGCTAGCACTTGAAGTTGAGGGCATCAGGAAGGGGGGCACATGGAGGCGATGGCTTTTAGCACAGCTCTAATTCAGGGGTTACATTTACACATAGGAAGCCTGGGCACAGGCTTTCCAGATGGTGGTTACTGAGAGGAGATATGTTGGAAAGGGGTGGCAGCCTCTTAAGATAGATACATGTTTTACAAGTTATTGAAGGCCAGGTTAAGCAAATCAGTTACAAATATTTGACATGTTTAGTAGCATAATAAATATAATTTGATGCCATAGATACAGTCCAAGCCATTCTCCTTTCAGAAGCTAGAGGGAGTTTTAGAAACAAAACTTGATCATGTCACTCTTCTGCTTACTTGTCCCTTTGCTCTTTGGCAAAATGTGCCCAAATCTTTACATGCCTAGAAGATCCTCATGACCTTACCATTACCTCCCTTTGAAGTTACATTTTATGGAACATTCAATCTGCTTTCTGCATTTCTTCCACACTGGGGTTCTTGCTGGTACTGAAAATATGCCTTACCTTTTCCCACATTGAGGCCTTTTCATATCCTTTCCCTCTTTCAGAATATTCCTCCCTCTAAACTTTGACTGGCTTATGCTTACTCACGCTTCAGAGCTCAGTTAAAATATCACTTTTCTAATGCTCCTGACTAGGCCTGCTATAAACCCTGTCATCTATTCTCTTAGCAAATTTTGTTCATAATACTTCCAACAGTTTTTAATAATTAAGCGATCCCATACAGAAAGATTTACATTTATTGAGCAATCATTATGTGCAAGGCATTATACTTACTGTTCAGTGAATGTTTGCTGAATGGATGCACAAATGAATGAATATATTAATCAATGAAATTAGTCAAGAAATATAAATTAACAACTTAAATTGTATCCAGTTTATATTCATACTTCCTTTTAATCTCCAAATTATAATATTTTCCCATATGACTACTGGAAGCTCTAGCTTGTCCCTTAAATGTAAAGGTCTTCAGGAAACTCTAATGTGTTCCATTAATCATTCCTGGATGTAATCCAGAAGAAAGCATATGACATTTGGATAATAATAGCCAAAATGTATTGGGTTATTACCATATGCCAAGGATTGTTTACATATATCATATTTGTAAATATATAAAATATCTTTGTATTCCTATCTACCTCTGTGCATGTGTGTGTGCATATGTATATATTCTCAACGCTCACAACACCTCACTGAGGCTGATTTAGTGCCACTCATGTGTTACAAAAGTGGAAACCAAGACCCAGGTAAAATAAATAACATCCCCAAGTCTGTATGTGGTGGAACTTAAAGGTGGAGACTGGAAAGGGCAGCCCTTGCACTCCCTAGTCCAAAGCCCCTCCATAAGGGTTTCCTACTAAGCATCTTTCTCTGGCTTACTGTCTACAACCATATGGTTGTGACTACTTTATGTCCTCTAAACAGAAGTACTCCTGCCAACAGAGTTGTCAGAAAAAAATTCAAGGTGTCCTGTTATACTCAAATTTCAGATAAACAACAATTTTTTTTATATAAGTATGTCCCAAGTATTGCACAAAGCATTCACTAAAACATATTTTACTGTGAAATTGAAATTTAACTGAGAATCCTGTATTTTTATTAGCTAACACCTTACTGAATGAAATCCAGTCCCTTCACCTCCTCCGAGAGCGAGGAGACACTTTTTCCTTTTCTCTGTCACAAGCCCCACTCCCAACTTCTCATTTCCTATCTTAGTAGGCTGTGGATAATTGTTTCTGTCCCTGGTTTCTGCTTTGCTGGTCTGTTCTAAGTGGGTCTTCTACCTCTTTATTTACAAAGCAGAGCACATTTTTTTATCTTAATCTCAGCTGATATAGTGCCACATATATGAACACTTCTCATCTCTCCCTATGCCTGTACCCTTACTTTCTGTTCCCAGACCATTTCATTTCCTCGTCTCTCAACAAATTATAACTCATGAGGATTAAAAAAGTTGGAAATTGTAAGTTCAATTGGTTTACTCACCTAGAGAGAACATGTTTCTTAATTTCTGGGGTTTTTTCCCCCCATCTCAATTCTGAGCACATATTTCTCTAAGTAGTTGGTGTTCAGTAAAGATTTGATTGCCAGTTGATGGGTGCAGCACACCAACATGGCATAAGTATACATATGTAACAAACCTGCACGTTATGCACATGTACCCTAGAACTTAAAGTATAATAAAATAAAATAAAATAAAAAATAAAAATAATAATAATAAAAAAAAAAGATTTGATTGCCAAATTTTATGTTTGCTTATAATGTTCTTTATAGACATATGTTAGGCAGCACATTTCTATCATAGAAGAAGGAGTCT
>NW_016804444.1:23773-32087 GCF_001698545.2 Rhinopithecus bieti | reverse complement strand
GAAGAAGACCACCAGAGTCCAGAGTCAAAGCCAAACGGCAAGGATCTTTAATACAAGTTCGAACCTGGACTCCCGACCAAAAACTGTTCGAGAGCCCCTGGCTGGGTCTGAGACAGCGTTATATAGTCAGCAGTAAACAGGCATAGAGTCACAGGGGATTTTATGCAATACAGGTTTGGGATTGGCTGACATTTGAACAAGGCGATTTGGCCATTTATGATTGGTTCCCGCCTTCTGGGAGTTTCAGTTATTTTTTTCAAACACTTATGACCTTTATCAGGGGACTCTGCAGGTGGTGTTTTTATCAAAGTTGAGATATGAAGGAATGTGTTTGTGTTTGTGCTGGGCTCAGGAAGTTGAGATATATGGAGGAATGTGTTTGTGTCTGTGCTGGGTTCAGGAAGTTGAGATATATGGAAGAATGTGTTTGTGTTGGGCCCAGGGCTGAGGAATGTGTGAGTGTGTTTGATCTCTTTCATAATAAAATAAGAATACAAAATAGAAAAATGAACAATAAAAATGTGCTAACCACAAGTTCAGCCATGTTCTTTGACAGCCATGGAAGAAAGGAAACAGTTGGTTCTAAAAGATCCTGTTAGAGGAAAGAAGAAACATTAAGTGTTTTCTAAAGATACGATTTCTTCCAGCACTAAATTAAGAAAGAAATGGCTTATACAGTGCTTGATAAAGAAAGTCTCTGAGTAATACAGAGTAAATTATTCTCAACGATGATGATACGGGGGAAAAGAGAGAGTTAGAATCCACATAGCTATTTCTCCAAACTGCCATTAGTAAGCACAGTGGGAATAAAAATGCTTGCTGATCTGACAAAGAACTGCTCAATTCATGCAACTTTCTGGTGGTTTCATTTGTTTTTGGTAAAGAACTGTAAGCATCAAGTGGAATAGATACGGAATCTACGGCCCTTAAAATACTTTTTCTAAATACTACATTTTGTCACAGGAGAAATACTTGATTATATCTCTGAGTTAAAATATGGCATTCTTAAGGGAGCTACGCTTATTCTAGGCAAAATATACACTATGTAATTATGGAGCCACCACATAGCCATTTAAAATCTCATAAATGAGGCATGTATACCCTTATCTAGTTAAATTACTTTCAGAAAAATCTATCACAGCTGACATTTGCCTAGGACCCAAAGGAATAGCCAACCTACTTAAAACATGTGTCCATTAAGCCAAGGGCTCACAGACAAACTTTTCGGAAGAGTTGTCAGGTTTTACTGACACCCACTCACATTTTTCTTAAGGCAAATTGACTCAGTTCCTTACTACTCCACCAAAACTGTTCTTAATAAGGGCATTGATGATTGCTGTTTTGCTAAATTCAGTGGATACTTTTTGCTTTTTTCATCTTTTCTTTATTCATTCCACAAATATTTGTTGATTGCCAATTATGGGTAATGCTCTCTCTTCATAGATAGAAAGATATCAAATAATGAAATTTCAACGATAAGTTAAATGATGCAAAAGTACAGGGTACTATGGAAGTATATGACAAAAGACATCATGGGAAATCAATTGACCTCTCAGTAGTACTTGCCCTCTGTGACACTACAATTTCCTGCGACTTCCTCCTTCCCTATTGACTGTTCTTTCTGTTTCCTTGCTGACAATGCCTTCCCTATTTGACCTTTAAATATTGGCTAAGGATATTTGTGGTTTACACAAAACAGTTCTGGTCATTCTGGCATAACTATCAACTCTCAAAATTCTCTCCCTTTAACTCTCAAAAGAGTCCAGGTTTGGACTATAAGTGACACGGCCATTTTTCTATGTGATCTCATTCAGTACCAAAACATTAAATAACACATATATACATGCTGATGACGCCCGAACCTTTTCCTCCAATGTGCCATTTTTTTGAGCTACTGAACTATATGTTGAACTGCCTGCTTAGTAACTAACAATTTGATCTCTCTCTGGGAACTCAAGCTCAGAATGGCAAAAACTGAATTTAATATGCTGTCCCCCACTACATATCTAGCTGTTGAAGCCACAAACCTGGCATTCAACTTTGAATCCTTCCTCTCTGACGTATCCTTATTGTCAGCCAACCACCAAAACCTGTATACTACATTCTATGCATACCTTAAGTGGTAGTGCTCAAGTCTATCCAACCAATGTCTCTCACCGACATTGTTACAACCATCTCCTAACTGTGCTCCCATGTTACTCTTCCCATTAGTTACTCTTCCACATAGCAGTCAATGTGATCTTTCCAAATCTCATTAGATCAACATCTCCTTGAAAACTCTAGTGATTTCTCATTGAATTCAGAGTAAAGACTAAACCTTCAACACATCACATCCCTGCCTTTATTTCTAGTCTCACTTTGTAGCTAATTCCACCTTTGTTCACTACACTCCAGGCACACTGCCTTCTTTCTGCTTGAGAAACTTTGCCTACTATTCCAATGCAACTATCATTTCCTTAGAGAAAGTCATATGTCCTCTTTATGCATTCAGATGTATTTATTTTCATAGTAATCACTACTAGTAAATAGATAATTGTGTCTTAAGTAAGCTAAAAGTTACTTATTTTTGTATCTGTTTTCTTTTCCTGGCTATACACTCTGTGAGGACAGCAATTTTGTCTGCTTAAATATTTTTTGTCTGCTAGAAATATTTTTAGCACAGTGCCTGACACATTTTAGACCTCCAATAAATATTTCCTAAAACATGAAATAACGGAAGGGCCATGGTTAGATGGGGAAAAGTGTCTTTAGTCACTTCCTGATGACCTGAAAAGAACTTCAGATCTCTGATACTTCAGAGTACACTCTAGATTGAAAGTTTGAAGATAAAAGAAGTATAGGGCTCAGGATGAGCTCTTGGAGAAAATCTCCCTTCCCATTAAAATACTTGTTTTGCACTTCACATGAGAAAGAAATTGCTGTTGTGTTAAGTCATTGTGATTTATTTCTCTTCAGCAGTTTGTGTTGTCTTAAATATCCTTTGCTTAATACTTCAAGGCAAATTTGAGTTTCAATTTGACAGATGAGATTATCAGTGACTACAGAGCTGTACCAATTAGTTTCAGATATTTCATTTATGTTAAATTGACTGTGATGATGAGAATGGTTAGAACAAGAACAATCAAAAATATACCTTGATAACCATTAATGATATGTCATGAAACTTTTGCAAGAGTATTTCTACATTTTATAATGTTCCAGGAAAAGGATATTATTAATTGTTTTCACTGAGCAGGAGCCCTGTTAACTAGACTAAACTTTTAGATTCAATCTCTTAGTATCTCAATAAATTGGGACTATTTATTTGTAATTGATAGAGGAGGAAGGGTTTGGATGGAGAAGAATACCATAAGCAAAAACGAGGAAGATATTCAGGTTAGTAGGACATTCATACTTGTCTAGTCCCATGGATTGCTTTGAGTTCCTAATGTTAGAAGAACCAGACATTTATGGAACTGGAGGCCATTGTGTTAAGTGAAATAAGTTAAGCACAGAAAAACAAATAATGCATGTTCTCATTCATATGTCAGCGATAAAAAGTAGAGCTCATGAAGACAGAGGACAGATTGGTGGTTGCCAGGGACCAGGAAGGGGAGGGGAGGACAAAAGGTAAAAAAAGAACACGTGTTTCTGTATTAAGTGTACACTGAACTATACACTTAAAAATAGTAAAGATGGTAAATTGCATATTATTAAAACTACTTATGATTTGGGGAAGGGGTGTGGGCAAGGCTGGACACAAATTTGAAGGGAAACTTAGATTGTAGGCACAAGCAAAGCTAAGCTGCTTCAGTTTCCAGGTAACAAATTATAACAGTTTTTCCCCACCTCTGCATAAAATTTAGACATGTTTTGGCACTTGGAGGGCTAGAAGCATCTACATTTAACATGCTTAGCATAAGCAATAATTTTCTTAGAACTGGTGATAGTCTTTGCAAGATGTCTTCAACTGGACTGATATGCAGCAGATGTAGACAAATGGAAGTAAGTGCAAGAGAGAAATCACAGTCGTATGGTGACTCCAGCTAACAGTCAGGTTAGGGCACATAAGTAAGGCAGCCCTTCAGAGATTCCAAGAAAGGGGCTAAAATGCAAGCAGTTTAACCAATGGAATCCATTGGTTTATGGAAAAAAAAGTGTGTGCTTACTTATTAGTGACAAGTAGTAAATTTTGAAATATTTGGGTTATCCTAATCAGCATGAAATTCAGTAAAGTATAATGGAAAAAATTAGCTATTTCATGCAGTTCCTTAATTAGAACTACCATATAATTTTGTAAATTCGTTGAAAACTGACCAATCCATCTAAGGGCTTTCACGAGGCCACTCAGCTAGTATTCAAAATGAGTTTCTGTTTCTTTTACACTACACTGGAGCAACCTGACCTCCTTGTCTTGCAAGCTCCCATAATAACAACCTCACCTTTTCAGTTGGGCATTTTTACTTCTCTGAACTTTGCACTTACTGTTTATATTGTTTGTATACAAAGTTTATCCTTCCTGCTAAAATGTGAGCTCCTTGAGGACTGAGATAGTATCAGAATTGTTTCTGTGTCGTCAGTGTTAAAACATCTCCTGGTCCATAGCATATGTTCATTAATCTTTTACTGAGTAAATATTTGACTTTTGTCAAATAAACTATTTAGATTTATAAAATAGCCTCCTTTCAAACTCTCTATCTCGGCATAATGAAACTCAAATTTAATATCAAAGTATCCTGGGACATTAGTGGCACAGGTCAGTAGACACATGCAAAAAGTCAGGATTTAAGTGGGGCAAAAATGAAGAAGCTAATCAGTCCCTAATGCTGGTTGGCTAGAGTGGGACAGACAGCCATCAGTCCAACAATCAGTTCAATAATCAGTGCCCAAAGTGGCATGGTGAACTGGATTTCAACCTAAGCAAATGTTGCTATTTAAGTAGATGACAGCTGGTACCACAACAAGAGTAGAGTTGCATTCTGATGCATGTTACTGGTTTTATATGATCCTTCTAGTATAAAGACCCCAGCCACTGTTTACAGTTAGGGAGAGCAGAGGCTTGTGCAAGCATTGCAAATGAACTTCACCTTAGGTGTCAATTGAAGTTAATAGTAGAGGATGCCCCAGCACTTATTTGAAAAGGATTATAAAACCACATTTGGCTTCCAAAAAGGGAAAAGCTCATAACTGATTATTAAAGTCCAGCCAGGTATACAGGATGAGAAATAAGCATGGGTAATATTTGTACAGTATTGGCAAGCACAAAGCACAAAATTTAAGGAGACGGTTTCAGCTTAATGAACATGCCAGATTTAAAACTTGGGATAAGATTAATTTTAAAACACACCCTAATTCTGAGGGTTGTACTCCAGTTATCCTGATTGCCCTGGCAAGTATTTGTCGAAGAACTACATGAGATTTGGCTAACTCATTATAAAAATCATTACCAGAAGCTTAGTGGGATTGAGGAAGGTGGAGGCTGACAAGTTATCCAAAGTTTAGTTAAATCTTAATTTTTGTTTCACACCTAATAACAGGTCTAACATATTTAAATGGACAAAAGTTCCTCTTTCTTCTTCTGCAGGGCTCATAAAGTAGGTTCTTGACCCAGCTTCACATCTCATCAGTGATTTGTGATTGTCGAGAGGATACTGTTTTTTCATTTGTCCCCAAGTTTCCTTGGACGATGTCACCAGTGAAATCTTAGTGTTATATATGCCCTTAACGGAGTACAAGCCGCTGGCATAGCCAGTTCCAGTGGGAGGAGGAGATTACCATGGATTTCCTGTGCATCACTCTTGGATAACTCGAAGCAGGTTTGAAACATTTAAGGCAAAATAAAACAACATTCAAAACAGAACGTTCAAAGCCACTTTGTGTTGTTTGCTTCCAAAATACAGTGACAACAACAGTCCTGGTCTGCAGTGGCTTGTTTAGAAAGTGTAATATATGCTTTATCTTTTTGCTGTACTGAATTTAAATGTACTATAGGTAAATTAGGACATTCTGGCATAGTCCTAGTCAGTAATATAAAATGTATCTAGAGCAACCAAGTCCTGGCATAGTAACTGCTCTACCACTAAGCTTTCAAGAATAAGAACTAATAATATATTAGACATTAAATGTTCAATGTGCTAAAAATGAAATGAGAAACAGATTGTGTTGATTTTCGTTGTTATTTCCAACCATGTTCAATGTCTCAACCCATAAGAAAGTATGTACTACTTTTCTCTTTTACAAATGAGGAATCTGAGTCTTCATTAATTTAATGTCCATGAAATCACACAATCTGCAAACAAGAATTTGAATAAAAGTATCTTTCTCCTATGTTCTTATATATATATTTTTTACTGCTCACTGCTTTCTCAGACTTATCCCTGCCATTGAGCCATGTGTTGACAGCATAGATCCTAGAATTTAGAGAGGGTTGGGATTGGTCTAGAGGGAGATATTAAGTTGGTGCAAAAGTAATTGCTGTTGTTTTGCACCAACCTAAAATACTGGAAAGTAGCATTGATTTCATGCTGTAATCGAAGAGTCACTGAAGACTGAAGCAGATTTTAACAAGGAAGCAGATGTTTGTTGGTAGTGGTGGTGTAGGGGGGTAATTTAACCCTTGTGCCAAAAGTGGGCCCAGGAGTAGAGAACTCAAATGGAGAAAGGAAAAGTGGAATGCTATAATCAAATGATTGCATTGAAGCAGTAAACAGTTGAAGTAGAGTTTTTGATACTAGAAATAGGAAAGAATGAATGCATAAGAAATAAAATAGATGCTTGGATGTTTAGATAAGCAACAGCAAAGAAAGGCAGAATGACTTGGAGTCATGATTCTGGTTGACTAACGAAAGGACAGAATTTTTAAACTAAGTAAGAAAGCCAGAAAGATCCAGTTAGAGGTATTGTATCAATATCTAATGACAAAATAAAATGAAGAACTTCCAAGAATAATAGCTTTGGGATCACTGCCATCCTCAATCCCACATTCCTGATTTTTCATTGAAACTAGTAATGGAATATACAAAAAATGAATACTGGAAAAAAAGGCATGGATACTATTTAGTTATCAGAAACTTCAAGGAATTCTCACTAGATATAATGAGAATTGGATCAAATTGATGAAGGACGTAGAGAGCTATTCAACATTATTCCTCTTGAGAAAGAGTAAGACATCTTTGGCGTAAGTAGGAGAGAAACAAAATCCACCTTAACATGTCTTCATTCAGAAGGTGCGAGATGAACGTGAGGAGACTACGGGGCTCTGAAATTATATTATAGTCGTATGCTCACTAACGGGTATAGGCCAGAAATATTTGAAACTTATTAGGTCATTGTAGTGACCTAGGATTTGAGCAAACTAACAAAACCCAAGCACTGGCAAAGTGGCAGGGCCAGGCAGAGTCGTAACACCGCCAAGGATCATTCAAGAGAATTACCACCAAATTTTAGATCTATATCAAATAGCCACCCCATTTAAAGGCCATGGAAATAAATGTAATTTATTATTTCATTCAGCAAATATGTGAGAGCTTTTATTACATTAGTCTCTTTTATTGAGAGTCACTCTTTATTGAGTCTTAGCCTCTTTACTGAGAGTCTACCATGTGTCATGTGCTGTTGTAGGCACTGGCAATAACTTAATGAAGATGACGGGCAATGTTTCTGCTCTCATAAACTCTACATCCAGTGGAAGGAGATAGGCAATAAATAAACATATAATGTCAAGTAGTATAAGTGCTACAAAGGAAATGAAAACAGTGCAAAAGCTTTAGAATGTACTACAGTGAAGAGTGGAGTCTTGCTATTTTACAGAGAGTGAACAGGAAGACTTCCCTAATAGTATTTCTCTGAGCAGATAGCAGAATGAAGTGTGGGAGGAAGCTATGCAAAGCCCTAAGGAAGATCATTCCAGACACAAATGATAGAGAAAAAGCCACAAGGTGGGAGCATGCCTAGTGTGTTTGAAAAGTGGCAAGGGAACCAATGTGGTTAAGATGGAGTAAAAAAGAAATAAAATGGTATGGAATGAGGTCAAAGGTAGAGGGGATGAGATCATAGTTCTTAACTGGAGGGATTGAAGCACGAGGCTGTCATAATAAGACATTCAAATTTTCAGAAATTATGCTTTCCAAAGAAATTACTTAAATGCCTTGCCTAAAGAAATAAAAAAAAAGAGGCCGGGCGCGGTGGCTCAAGCCTGTAATCCCAGCACTTTGGGAGGCCGAGATGGACGGATCAAGAGGTCAGGAGATCGAGACCATCCTGGCTAACACGGTGAAACCCCGTCTCTACTAAAACATACAAAAATCTAGCCGGGTGAGGTGGCGGGTGCCTGTAG
>NW_016804444.1:16916-20038 GCF_001698545.2 Rhinopithecus bieti | reverse complement strand
GGAAGGAAGGAAGGAAGGAAGGAAGGAAGGAAGGAAGGAAAGAAATAGCCAGGTGGTGGTGCGTGTATGTAGTTCCAGCTACTCCGGAGGCTGAGGTGGGAGGATCACCTGAGCCTGAGGAGGTCGAGACTGTAGTGCACTGTGATAATGCCACTGCATTCCAGGCTGGGAGACAGAGTGAAATCCTGTTTCAAAAAAAGAAGGAAAGAAAGAAAAAAAGAAAGAAAGAAAGAGAGAGAGAGGGAGAGAAAGAGAGAGAGAGAAAAAAAAAAGAAAGAAAGAGAAAGAAAGAAAGAAAGAAAGAAAGAAAAGAAAGAAAGAAAGAAAAGAAAAGAAAAGAAAAGAAAAGAAAAGAAAAGAAAAGAAAAGAAAAGAAAAGAAGGAAGGAAGGAAGGAAGGAAGAAAAGAAAGAGAAAGAAAGAAAAGTTAAGACACAGAAAGTACTTCGGAGACACCTCTTCAGCGTAGAAGCACGAAGGATGAAAGAAACTTCCAGTTTTCTTAACTTAAAGCTGATGAAGATCTAGGAGTGTTCTGTCAGCATGAAGGGCTTTCACTGCATTCTATAGATTTGGAGCAATTAAAACTTCTCCTTTTCTTTTCTATTTTGTTTTGTTTGTTGGATCATTTGCTTTTCATCAGTCTTCCTTTTTTCAGTACAGGCAGGGAATGAGGATGACACTTCCTGCTAAGTGGATTCTCCCTCCCTTTACTGGGCTCCTCTGGGTCTGGGCACTTACCTCAGTGCCAGGGTTTCCTACAGGGTAGTGGGACCACAGGACACATCTATCTCTCCATCAGGCTGAGTACCTGAAGAACACAGCCTGCATCCTTTTATCTCTGCCAAGCATCTGGCACATTGCCTAACCATTTATGATTGTGGAAAAAAATGTTGATAAAAAATGGTGAAGGGCATAGCGACAGAGAAAACAAAGTCCTAGTGGCATTTTCGCCCAATCAAGTCCTTTTAACAGATTTAAAGGATATCTGCGTCAATATCTAAACGAAGTAGTAGAATAGAAAGAGGATAGGCCACATTAAAACAGAGCCCAGATTTTGGAGTCAAACAGATCTCAGTTCAAATCCACACTATCCCTTACCTGTGTTGACTTGAAAATTTATACGCTGACTCTCTGTAAATGGGGACCATAATACCCACCTCCTAAAACTGTCACTGGGGTGAATGAAGTATTCAATGTGAAATGCTCTGTAAGTTGTTCAGTGCCACATGAAATAAAGGGCTATTGTTAAAACTTAATGAAGGTCTAGACATTGCAGTTGTTCCATATACGAACAGCAGAAGTTCCACTGGATTTTCCCAGGATGCCACAAAGAATAAGCTCTGCCCAAAGGTCACAGTGAATTCATGTGGGGATAAAGCAATGCAGATTGTGAGTAACTATGTTGAACCACCCTAACCTACTATAGCTGAACTTGTTAAAATTTCATCATCTTTTCTTGTGCCTGGCACACAGTAGGGATTTAATAGTTGTTTATTTAATTTAAACTAATCTTGGGCTTTCACAGAGGCCTAATGAGTGGTCAAGTTATTTCACAACCTACCTTTCTTATTATGTTTTCCTCTTTAGTATAAATGACCTTGTGGGGTAAGTGAAAGGTAAATTTTGGAATGAATGATTGAAAGGTTTATCTTGTGTTATATTTGAGTTAGATCTACGTGACAAACAGTTCAAATATATTCCTTTATTTTCCTTCTGGAAAACGTGTTCACAATTCCAAATATGAAACCAGAATCTGGTTACCCAAAGGTGTTAAAATAGCAAAAAATATTATGTGGATAATTATTATATATGAGGAATTGAACTAGAATGGCACACCACACATCATATCTCTAATATTCACAGCAAACTCGTGAAGCAGGCATGAATAACTCTAATTGACTACAGATGAGGAAACTGATGCTCAGAGAAGCTAAGTTACTTTTCTAACATCAATAGCTAGCGAGAGAAAGAATTAGACTGTTTTAACTTGCAAATGTCCAAAGCTCAAGACTAATGGAAACCAAATAGCAATGTAAATATAGCAAACTAAAACTTTTAAAAGGTGAAAAGTACAAAGCATATAAGGTGAAATGAGGAAAATGAGATGATAATAGTCAACAGATTTGGGAGTATAGAGGAAAAAAGGAAATATGACTAATGCAGAACAGATATGAGGTGAATGAAGATGAAAATGTGCTGGACTTAATGACGATCTGACACGAAGCTCTCAAACCAGTGTTATATTTGTTCTCCTAAAGCACAATCCTTGATAGGGCTGTGGGAAGAGTCTATGTCTTCACCACGAATCCTTTTGGTAATAAAACAACAAATACGTAGAATGCTTGTGAAGCTATTATTGCCTAGAACACTTATTAGAGACAGATATTTTAAAAATTATATTTGAAATATTATCTCATTTCCTATCAAATGCTTGTTTTTCTTGAACTGAAAGCTTCCCAATACATTTTACTCTCTGTATTAGTTATTTTTTTTCTTTTTACTGCACCTGAAATAACAAAATTGTCCTCAGGTTAGCAGACATTTTTCTTTCAAACAAGACTTATTCTGAAAATTAACATGCTTTGTAGCTCAGAAGTGCCATAAATATTAATAATGTACACATATTTTAATTCAATTTGACAAATTGTTAGATCTCTCAGAAAACATGGCAAATATAGATGCTGGTTACATCTTTTAAGTTCGCTTAGAAATATATCAGTGTTACTTCTCCTAAGGGAAAAATGAGAAAGACTAACATAATCTTCATCACAGATACTAATAAAAGTTATTCAGAGTGATGAAAACTTAACCCGTTATCAGATATGACCAGAAGATAGCATTTTATGAATTTATTGCTATTAAAAATTTCATCACTTGATAATTTCAGGAAATACATAATAATACTTGAATAATAATGTTGTAGACTGCTCATTTGCAAATATGTATAGACTAAGAGAAATAAATTTTATTACAGAAATTATTGATTAATATTCAAAATGAGATGGCAGTATTTCTGCCATGTAGGAAACAAGTGCCAAAACTCTTAACTTTAGCAGAAATTTCTCAACATTTATAGCAAGTGGAAAACATTGTTCTTTCTTTCTTTTTTTTTTTTTTTTT
>NW_016804444.1:5342-13433 GCF_001698545.2 Rhinopithecus bieti | reverse complement strand
GTCTTTAGGATTTTCTGTATATTAGATCATGCTATTTCCAAAGAAAAACAATTTAACTTCTTCCTTTTCTATTTCAAAGTCTTTTATTTCTTTTTCTTGCCCACTAGCTCTGGTTAAAACTGTCAGTACTTGAATAGAAATGGAGAGAGTGGGTATCCTTGTCTCCCTTATCTTAAAGGAAACGCTTTCAGCTTTTATTATTGAGTATAATAATATCTGTGGGCTTTTCATACCTGGGCTTTATCATGTTGAGGTTCACTTCTTTTATATCCAACTTGTTGATAGTTTTTATAATGAAAATATGTCAAATCTTTTCAAATGCTTTTCTCCTACTATTGAGACAATAGTATTCATTCTGTTAGTGTAATATGTCAATTTTATTGATTCACTTAGTCTTCTATCTGCTTCATTGAATCTACTGTTGAAGCTTTCATTGAAATGTTGTAGTTTAGTCACTGGGTTCTTTAGATGGAGAAATTCTGGTTTTCTTAATGGTTTCAGTCTCATTTTTTTCTAATTACATTTAGCTGTCTGTGTTTCCTTGTGATTCACTGAACGTATTTCAGAGGATTATTCTGAATTCTTTGTCAGTAATTTTGTAGATCTTCATTTCTTTATGTTTGGTGATCTATATTAGCTATAACATAGATCTAATATACTGGATCTATACTAGCTCTTTGGTGGTCTCATGTTTCCCTGATTCTTCAAGATTCTTGTATTCTTTCATTGATGTCCCTGCATTTGAGAAAGACTCACCTCTTCCAGTCTTTACAAGATTACTTAGGCAGGAAAAGGCCTTCGCTAGTCAACCCACCGTGGAGGTTTTGACTTGGCACCTGGTAGTGTCTGCAGGGAAGTGGGGTTTGCTGCCAGCATCTCTGGTCTTCTGAAGCCACAGCCCATGCTCTGAGGTTGTATAGGGCTGCTGACTGGGTTCCATGTTTAGAAGGGGCCACATGATATGCTCTGCAGCAGGGTAGTAATGCTGAATGGTTTCCCTAGGTGACTGAGGCCACAAGCTTTGCTTTGGAATTAAGTAGAACTCCCTTTTGTATATATATGTTACACTTTAAGTCCTGGAATACATGTGCAGAACATGCAGGTTTTTTACATAAGTATACATGTGCCATGGTGGTTTGCTGCACCCATCAGCCCGTCATCTAGGTTTTAAGCCCAGCATGCATTAGGTATTTGTCCTAATGGTATCCCTCCCCTTGCCGCCCACCCCCCAACAGGCCCCATTGTGTGATGTTCCCCTCCCTGTGTCCATGTGTTCTGATTGTTCAACTGCCACTTGTGAGTGAGAACATGTGGTGTTCGGTTTTCTGTTGCTGTGTTAGTTTGCTGAGAATGATGGTTTCCAGCTTCATCCATGTCCCTGCAAAGGACATGAATTCATTCCTTTTTATGGCTGCATAGTGTTCCATGGTGTATATGTGCCACATTTTCTTTATCCAGTCTATCATTGATGGGCATTTGGGTTGGTTCCAAGTCTTTGGTATTGTAAATAGTGCTACAATAAACATACCTGTGCATATGTCTTTATAGTAGAATGATTTATAATCCTTTGGGTATATACACAACCCCATCAAAAAGTGGGCAAAGGATATGAACAGACACTTCTCAATGACATTTATGTGGCCAACAAACATATAAGAAAAGCTCATCATCACTGGTCAATGGAGAAATGCAAATCAGAGCTCCCTTTCTTATATCTTCACCCACACAGGGCTACTAGCTGTCCTCTGTGGTCAGGTACAGTCATCAACTATGTTCAACAATTAAGCAGGGTTAACAGACTGGCTCTGTAGCCAGACTGAAATGCTGGCTGGGGACTCTAACTGGGCAGAACTTCTGACCATAGGGTCAGCTCTGCAGCTGGGCAGGATCGTTAGTTGAGTTTTCTAGCTGGGTGAGGTTGCCAGCAGGGACAGAGTGCCACCACAAGATTCATGTTCGCAGGCTGTGATTCTCATCCCTCTTCTTTGTTCCCAGTAACCCTGAGTGGTCTAGCCCTGAAAATTTCCCCAGTGTTCTTCATGAGGTGAGACAAATTGGACCTCCCAGGGAACACCCCAGAATGCTGGGGAAGCTTAATGTTTACCTCAGTCTGTCTTTTCCCCACTCGAGAAACTACATGCCCAGGGGTTCCTTTTTGCTGTGGTGCTGTGCCAGTTCGGGTGAAGAGGAATGTGGTCAAAGTGAAACTGCTTCTCTTACCCTCGGAATGATGCTTTTCTGTTTCTGTGTTTTGAAGGAGTGCTTTGCCTCCCCCTTGGGTTCTGGGATTTTCACAAAGGTATTTTTGTTTGTAGATAATTGCTAATTGTTTTTTCTGTAAAAGTGACCAGAGCTAGGGACTTCCTCTTCTGCCATCTTGTTCTAAAATTAAGAACATTTTAATATAAATGAACTTATTAAAAAGACAAGGGAACAAAATTATGTGAGTATTTAAGTAGATACCCAAACCACTGAAATTTTCTCATAGCAAATTTGTTCAAATCAATATTAAATATAATACTATACAATCAATATCTCAATTAGGTCATTAAAAGGTGGCTTAAAAATTTAATCTAAGATTCATATAATTCAAATAGAATAAAATGCAAATACTAGCAAAGGGAAACATGTAGTATACATTACTGAAATATTCTACTAAATCATAAAGTAATACGGAAATGGAAAGGAAAATAGGAGGTCCACCAAAAATCTTAGTTTCTATAATAATTAAGTTTATAACAAAAAGAAATTAAATATGTAGTAAAAGTGGTTTAAAATCACAAGAAGAAGATGGTGTATTTAACACGTTATGGAACCAATTAGTTAACTATTTTAAAAATGCATTTTGGGTGTGTGTATATATAAAAATATACATATATATGTATATGTTATTTATATGATACAAATTTGATAAATATACCACACACCCAAAGTCTAGATTCATTAAAAATATATGTAACAGACAAGCCATGAAAGACCTAAATTTTTTAAAAATAGGCTAATATGTATATAATCTCAAGTTGAGAAAACACTTTGTAACATACAAACAAAAACAGAAGCCCAAACAAAAAGATTGATGAGTTAAGCTAGATACCAAAATATCAAAGTACATATTTTAGTTATTCTACTTACTCTAAGAAGTAATAACTGTTACTAATGCTATTGGTTCAAAACATTGTGTAAAATCAGTTACAGGTAAATACTAAACTTGAAAAAAGCTTAAAACATATATGATAAAACCTTACTGATTATTATGTAAAGAATAATTGTAACTCAATAAATACAGAGAAGCAACCCGATAGAGAAAAGGGGAAAAGGACATGAAAAGACAAATCAGAGGAGAAGAAAAACACAATTCTTGAGCACTGCAGGGCATGAGGAGAAAAGGGCAACATCCACAAGTAGCGAAAATGTCTAAACACAGGTCATCTGCTAAATACCCAGATTCTGGCTCAGGACATAAGACGGTGTCTCATATAGCCCTTGAATTTAAGCTGATACCTCTGAATCAGTGTCTTAGTCCATTTACATTATTATGAAGAAATCCTGGAGGCTGGGTAATCTATTTACAAAGAGTTTAAATCATTTTCTGGGCTGTACAAGAAACATGCCACCAGTACCTACATCTGGTGAGAGCCTTAGGCTGCTTCCACTCATGCTAGAAGGCAAAGGGGAGCAGGTGTGTATAGGGAGCATATGGCAGAGAGGAAGAGAGAGACAAAAAAGGGAAGTGCCAGGCTCTTTTTAACAACCATTACTGTGAGGACAGCACCAAGAGATTCATGAAGCATCCACGCCCCATGACCAAAACACATCCCATTAGGCCCTTCCTCCAACATTGAGGATCAAATTTCAAAATGAGATTTGGATGGGACCAAACAAATTAAAATATAGCAATCAGCAAATATTTGGATAATAGTCCTTTACTGCAAATGTTTCCAGCTTAAATTTTCTCCAGAATTAGTTCTCTGTATGTTTAATTCTATTTGCCTTCTTTCTCTCTTTAGTTTTTTTAATTACTTCAAGTATTGGGTCTCTCCATGACACTCTTGCCTTCCAGCATGGTTGTATAAAGTTATTATTTGAATACTATCTTTTCTTATACTTTAATTACATAAAATATAGTGTAAATATATTAGCTCAGTCTGTCAACTAGAAATCATTCATTATCCTTCAATATTTTATGACAGTTTCAATCATATGTACTAAAGCTTTCAAATTTACTGCTGGTCAGCCCACAACTTTTTTCCAAAATAAAGTATGTGAATGTGATTTTTACCTAGTCACCCCACCATCTTGTGACCACAACTGATTTTATTTATATAGATAGATAGATAGATAGATAGATAGATAGATAGACACATATACATATATATATACACACACACACACACACACACCCCACAAAAGGACTCTTTATATACTGACTTCCTATTTTTAAAAGAAAAAAGAGAAGTGATAATTGAAGCAATTACTTATGAAAGCCATAGTTTAAAGCACAAGATGCTTTAAGCTATGACTGTGTAGGTCAGAATTGTGTTGCAAGCCAAAATTATTATTGAAGCTACTCAATACATAGTATAACAGAGGATAAGCCTGAAGAAAAGCAAGGAAACCATGACTAAAAGTTATGAGTTCTAGAGAAACTTCAGTCCTTGCCAGCTTTGAATTCATGTTCTCATCCAGAATGCAATACCATACTATTACAGTAAATTAAATTAATACATTCGTTTTCTATTTCTGTACAACACATTACCACAAACTTAGCAGCTTAAAATTACACACATGTATTATTTTATAGTTTCTGTGTGTTAGAAGTTTGAGTAGAGCTTAGCTACATCTTTTTCTCAGGGTCTTAAACAACTGCAATCAACCTGTTGGCCAGGCTGCATTCTATTCTGGGTCTCACATCTCTGGTGTCTTTCTGGCTAAGGCAGGACCCATATTCAATTTCTAGAGACCCCACAATTCCTTGCCATGTGACCTTCTCCTTTGGCAACTTACAACAGTAATGCTGGATTTTTTAAGAACAAGAGGGATTTTTGAAGAACAAGAGGAGAATTTCTTCCTCCAGCCTGCCAAGATGGAGGCTTATAAGAAGAGTGACATTTCCTACTCTTCACCCTATTATACTGGTTATGAGATGAAGCAGGGATCTTTATTATGGTCCTGCTTGCCTAGACCTCATCTTAAATTCCTCCAAGGGAAATTCCAGGTACCTAGCTAGCCCTGAGAAGTCAATAAGCAACTTGATAAGAAAGAAGGAAATAATAGCTTAAAACAATAGCCAAAAAGTTAAAGTCACAAGATGTTTGATTTCCTATAGAAACTAAAGCATCTTAACATATGTCCCTGAGTTGTTTTTCAGAAACCCAGATCCCAACCAAATGGATTTGCTTGCATATAGACCTCAGATCAGAGGAAAACAAAGAGTATTGTTCTAAATTATTCCTGAAGGGCCTGAAGTAGATAATGCCCACAGGCCACACCTCAACATTCCTTTCTGCTGACCTCAAGTTTTTAGAAAAAATTTCCTTTACTAATTGCAAATCAGAGTCTTTGAATCTACCTATAACCTGTAAGCCACTATTTTCCCTTCAAGACGCCCTGCCTTTTTAGGCCAAACCAATGTATAACACCATGTATTGATTTACAAAGCCTGTAACTTCTGCTTTCCTGAAACTTACCGCTGCCTTTAAAAATTCCTGCTTATAAGCCATCAAGGTGGTCACGTCTTAAGCATGAGCTGCCTGTTCGTCCTTGCTTGGCACCCTGCAAATTAAGGCCCTTCTTTCTCCCACTGCAAAACCTCAGCGTGGTTGTTTGGTTTTACTGAGCTGACTGAGCAGATGTGGATTTGGGTCAGTAACAGTTAGTAGCAAGTCACAGGTCCTGTTTAGACTTAAGTGGAGAGGACTGTACAAGAGTGTGATTCATTTGGGGTCACCTTGGGGTGTATGTACCACAGTGAGTTTTTTCTGCTTGTGATCAAAAGTGGCTAGTGAATATATTACCTCAAACTCTTTGTGAAGGAGGCAAAGGCTTAACAAATAGATATTAAGACATTCATACATTGGCTTTTAATTTTTTTTTTTTTTTTTTTTTTTTTTTACTTTTTATCAATATCTACTCACTTTGAACAAGAAATAAGAAACCATTTTCTTCATTAACATAAAGTCTCTACAAACAGAATGCCTGTTGGCAAAAACTACCAGTCTGAACCTCAGGGGGTTTGGTTAAACTAATTGAAGAGCTATGCACTCTGTTTAATTAACCATTACTCATTGATTTTCTTCTTTTTAAAGTCTGGCCTTAGACACTGCATTGCTACTTAGTAAGTTGAATTTATGCTCCTAGAATTGCCAACATATCACCTTACTTTTAAATCTGCCTAACTTTATCAAACATATAAAAATAGAGGGGAAATTCTTGACCAAATACAAAGCTACTTAGAGAGGTTAAATGATTCCAGAATCTAAAATATAAACAAGCAGCTGTTATGTAAAACACATTTTATTGGTTTTCTGAATGAAGTATTTATTTTACTAACTTAGACTAAGTAAAAAATGTGACAACTAATTGCAAGAGCTTTGGTTTTACTACCAGGAAAGAAAGAAAAAGAAAACATTCTATAGAGTATAAATATAAAGCCTGAATTACGTAAAATGGATATTGTAGCATGCTTTCCCAAAAGACAGTTGTTTCATTATATTTGAAAGTGTGACTTTACTATGTTGGTGTCAAGCAGAACTTTGCCTTCACCCTCTGAAAGTTCACTGAAAATCACTGATGAAAGGCAGATTAATAGAAGGCATACGAATTTATTTGGCCATATTTTTACACGACATACGAGCCTTCAGAATGAAGAATGAAGATCCAAAGATATAAGAAAACCTTCTATTTTGCACTTGTGGTCAACAAAGTATGGAAAGCCACGTAGAAATATGACTGGACAAAAGGGGTATAATCTAATGTCAATAGACTGAGTAGGGAAACTCAGCAGTACTTGTCTGTCTAGATTCCTGTTGTCCTCTGTGAGCATGCACTCTGTCCTTCTGGGTATGGGGCAGGACCCTCTATGGAATGGGAGTCTTACAACCTACGATCAAACAAGGTAGGTCAGAAAATTTCTGTATGGTCAGTTTTCACATGATAAGATACAGCAAAGTTAGAGTAATATTTTTAGGTTTTGTGGCTAGCTTCGTGGGAAAGGAGTCCTGGTTTCTGTGACCTACCTTAGGGAAGAGGGATTCTGGTTTCTGTACATAGCATTAAGGGAAAATGACAGGCCAGAAACAGGAAGGCAGAAGGTCAGAAAGAAACTTATTTCCGAGGCTGCTTCTGAGGCCTTTATTTGGGATATTGTTTTCTGGGTCCTAACAACTGTGTAGGAAGAAATAAAGTTTGCTTCTATACTCTTTTAAGTTTTTACTTGGGACAGACACTCTAACAATATACAGATTATCCAGAGAAAAATAACCAGAAGTTTATTAACATGTATACAACACATACGCGTGGAAGATACCCAGGGAATGAGTGACACTTCAAGATATAGCATAAAGTTCAGGCTTAACTCCCATTGTCTACTGCAACAAACAAAGAAGGACATGGGAGGCCAATTATGGGGAGATACCCAGAAAAAGCATGGCGAATAAGAATAGATTTGTCTTGCAAATTTATGTCAGTGCCTCCTCTATTGACAAAGGTCTCCACTGATTTAGAGTGATCATCCTCTTTCTGGTACATGGGGGCAATACCCATACAAATGGAGATTTTCTTTATAGATACAAATTTCCCTTATAATGGGATAACTTCTACTCTGTTTAAAGAGTTTCTTTAGTTCTGCAGTTTCTCAAAGTAATCAGCTCTAAATAATACTTATACCATAAAGGTTTATTTTGAAGTGGCATATTCTGGTATCCTAAACTCATAATTTGAATTGCCATAATTTGGTCTATAAATGCAACCTCTAAGTCTAAAGAAGATAATACACTATACAACTTTTTTTTAAAAAATGTGCAATTCGCCGGGCGCGGTGGCTCAAGCCTGTAATCCCAGCACTTTGGGAGGCCAAGACGGGCAGATCACGAG
>NW_016804444.1:0-2529 GCF_001698545.2 Rhinopithecus bieti | reverse complement strand
TTCTCATCATTCTTTTTTTTTTTTTTTTTTTTTAAGTAAAAGACCAACAAAGAGCCAAGGATGAGGTCACAAAACTGAGCTACTGTAGTCCTGGTTTTAGTTACAGATATACAGTAATTAGCCGTACAAAAAATAAGCACCGTTAAAAAACTTTAAGCTAAGTCATTTTAGAGACTTGTTTTGCTGCAGTGCTTTTTGCAGTCTTAGTAATTTGCCCTAAGGTGGTTGATAAAAATTTTTAATATATATCTGCATAAATTTCATAACTAGGAATATTATATCCAGGAGGCTTTCTCATGAGGTATCTTTATATTCTCCCAGCACTAATTTTAATTCTACAAGAAGCAGAAAGTTCTTTATGGTTGGGATGGATGAAAACGTAGCACACAATAGCTCAGAAGGCAAGGTCCCTTGTTTTACCAGCTGGTTAGGCATTTGTGTACTCACTCCTGATTTAGAGGGTCTGAACTAATTTTATCTTTCAAACCAGCTATTACAATCTCATGTGTCTACCTCTTCCATGATAGTCCCTGGGTCTAGAATAAGGGTGTTTGTATAATCTTAGCAGCGGTGAAAAACAAATCCCGCCCAGTAGTATGCCAAATGAGGGAGAGTCACATCTCCAGTCTTCAGAATCCCATGATTCTGGTTTCCTCGGTAGCAAAACAAGGTGAGATAAATAACAATATTTTGACAATCAAAAGTGTACTTGTGTGACAGAACAGAAAAAGAAACCTATTCCATTAGAGCACCAACTAAAATTAAGAAGAAAAATTATAATCTGGTACTCTTCAGAGAATTATTGTAGCCAAGAAATAATTTGTGACTCAATGCTGCAGTCAAAAACAAAAGTCAGGGCTGAAATCTAGTAACAAGTGTTACACTCTTCCATTGAAATGATTTTTTCTCCCTTTCTGGCCCTCGTTTTCTGCTAAAGATAAATTATAGTAAGACCAATTTGTTTGCAAAATAAGTTTTAGGCTTATTATACTTGGCTTGATTATGTACAAAAAGTGCAGTAAGAATTCATTGGCCACATAGGCTCATTTAAGTTGGCTTTGCTGAAACTTTACTTAAAAATATGTTATTCTAGTCAAAGTCTTGGTAAAATAACCAGTGTCTCCAATTGTCTTGTTTTAAATGAAAACACTCTTACTAAACTTACAAAATCCTGAACAGTTTTTCAATTTTGGGGAACTCAAAGAGAGAGAGGTAAATTTGCTTACAAAAACATAGTTCACCCAAATGCTCTAAACTATAAGTAACTCAAAAGAAAAAAATTTTTGACTCTTCTTTAACCAGAGCAGCAGGTTTCCAAACAAGATGTTGTTTATTCACCTTGAAACTGCCATTTACACTCTAAGCAGCTCTTGTTAAATGACAGCAGTTTATCAGGCATTGTAGAATCTAGCAGTTCCTCACATAGAGTCAGCCCTAGAGGGGAAGAAAAGGCTTCCTGCTCATAAGTATCTCCTTGCATCCCCAGGTAACGAGATCCTATGTAAACCACTTTTCTTTTAACATGGAACTCTTTGGGGCAGCATTATTTCTATTAGCATAGGGGTAGCTTCAGTTACCATTCTATAACATGCCAATAAATGTCCCATAAGTAGAAATTCTCTAGTCCAGCAGTTGTCTTTTGGAAGTGCTCCCAATCTTGCCATAAGGCCTAATAAATGCTCCAGAAAGAACTACGAAGTGGAAGATTTGCCTCAACTAGCACTTCAGCTTTTATCCTATATTCTGCAGGCTCGGGCAATCTTATTAGTTCCCATTTAACATGTCCAGCTAATATTTCTCAAAGGGCAGATTTATATGCCTTCAGTTTTGTAGTACTAGACAGGGGAAACATATGCGAGTTAGATAGAATACTGATTTTCATAAGACATTTAGGTAAAAGAGTCACGCCTACCTTACATAAAGCCTGTTTAAACATCTCAAATTTCACAATCCTGTAATAACCTGTACCTTTTGATGTTCTGGTCCCAAGAGCTTTTCTTGTCTACCCTCAGACCATTTTACCTTTCCTGGTGGAAAAATATTAGCGTTCCAAGCACAGAGTTGAGCCAAGAGACTCAGGCTCTTTTGTCAGTTTTTATCTTGCCTCAACATTGCCTCAGGAAATGTCAGGTTTTTCATTATAACCTTTGGCTTTTGATGTCTTCAAAGTTTCCTCAATCTGAGGCAAATGCAGAAAACTGGTGCAGGGCCTTTTATGTTGGGGAACCAGTAAGGGTTCCCTTTGGTTCACTCTACCTTTGATAGCATTGTAAAAAACTCTCTTTGAAACTCGTCACCTTTCTGGAGCGAGTCCACTGACTCCCTTTCGCCTTTCCTATTTTTCTTTCTTTTTTTTTTGTTAATTACTCCAATATTTTATTAAGTATCTGTTAAGTCCCACGAGAGATAGCAAATTTGATAAGGCTTCTCAAACAGTTGTATAATTCTGCAGGAATAATGTTACCTGCGGTGATCATGTAAAAGTAACCCCTTTAACCCCAACATTTACCATAACCTGGGTAATAGGCA
>NW_016804443.1:21165-23468 GCF_001698545.2 Rhinopithecus bieti | reverse complement strand
GGGTCAGGGACCCACTTGAGCAGACAGTCTGTCCATTCTCAGATCTCAACTTCCACTTTGGGAGATCCACTGCTCTCTTCAAAGCTGTCTGACAGAGTCGTTTGCATCTGCAAAGGTTTCTGCTGCTTTAGGTTGTTTCTTTATCTTGGCTGTTGTGAATAGTGCTGCAATAAGCAATGGTATGAAGATGTCTCTTTAATATGCTGATTTCTTTTGGATATACACCCCATAGTGGATTATAGTGTTTATATTTTTAGTGTTTTGAGAAAACTTCATACTATTTGTCATGATGAATACACTAATTTTTATTCCCAACAACAGTATCCCAGTGTTTGCCTTTCTCTGCATCCTTGCAAACATTTTTTTTTTATTTTTGACAATATCATTGTAATTGGGGTGAAATAATATTTCATTGTGCTTTTGATTTGCATTTCCCTGATGATTAGTGATGTTGAGCTTTTTTTCATATATTTGTTGGTCATGTGTATGTCTTTTTTTTTTGAGAAATGTCTGTTCTGATTCTTTACCCATTTTTGAATTGGGTTGCATGTTTTATTGCCATTACATTTAGTTTTTTATATATTATTTATATTATCCCCTCATCAGATATATGGTTTGCAAATATTTTGTCTCAGTCTGTGGGTTGCCTCTTTATTCTGTTGTTTCCTATGCTGTGCAGAAGCATTTTAGTTTGATGTATCCCATTTGTCTATTTTTGCTTTTATTGCCCATATTTGGTTCACATCCATGAAATCATTGTCAGATCAATGTTGTGGAGCTTTTCCTCTGTGCTTTCTTCTAGTAGTTTTACAGTTTCAGATTGTATGTGTAAGTTTTTAATAAACTATGAGTTGACTTTTCTATGCAGTTTGAGACAAGGGTCCAATTTTATCTGTTTGCATGTGGATATACAGTTTTCCCATTAAAATTTTTTAACAAAAGCATCCTTTTCACATTGTGTATTTTGACAGCTATGTCAAAATCAGTTGATTATAAATGCATGCATTTATATCTGGACATTACATCCTGAACAACGTGTTTCTTTTTATGCAAGTGTCATGCTTCTTTGATTATAATATTTTTGTAATATATTTTGAAATAAGGTAGTGTGATATCTCTAGCTTTGTTCTTTTCCTCACGATAGCTTTAACTATTTGAGCTCTTTTTTAGTTCCATATGAATTTCAGGGTTTTTTTTCCCTATTGATGTGAAGCATAACTTGAATTTGATAAGGACTGCATTTAATCTGTACATAACTTTGGGGAAAATGGAACATTTTAACAATATTAATAATTCCTATTCATAAACATACTATGTCTTATCACTTGTGTTATTCTCAATTTCTTTCATCAATGTTTTAGAGGTTGTAATATATACATAGTTTACCATCTTAGTTCAATTTACTTTTCAGTATTTTATATTTCTAATATTAGTATAAATAAGATTGTTTTCTTTAATTATTTTCTTTGGAATAATTTGTTGTTGGTGTATAGAAACTCTACTGACTTTGGCACATTGAATTTGTAATTTACAATCTTGCTGAATTCAATAATCAGTAATCACAGTTATTGGTCGAGTCTTTAGGTTTTTTTTTATATAAAATTATGTTGTCCAAAAGCAGAGAATTTAACTTCTTCCTCTCTATTTTGGATCTCTTTCTTTCTTTCTATTCTGCAAATGCTCTGGCAGTACTATGTTGAACAGAAATGTCATGGGTGGAAATCCTTGTGTTATTCCTGATCTTAATGAAAAATCTTTCAGTTTTTGACTATGAAGAATAATGTGTGATGTGGGCTTGTCATACATGCTCTTGATTGTTTGAAGTATATTCCCTCTATCCTGACTTGTTGAGAGTTTTTATCATGAAAGGATGTGGGATTTTTTTCTAATGCTTTTTTACATCTATTGAGATGATAATGTGGCTTTTGTTTTTTATTTTGTTAATATGATGCATTTTATTCATTGATTTGTGTATATTGAATGTCCTTGCATCCCAGAGATAAATCTCACTTGATAATGGAGAATGATCCTTTTAATACTATTTTGCATTTTCTTTGTTAGAATTTAGTTGAGACATTTTGCATCAGAATTCATCAGAGATATCTGCTTACATATATATATATATTTTAATAGCATCCTTGTCTGGCTTTGGTATCAGGGTAATGTTGGCCTTGTAAAATAAGTTTTAAAGTATTCTCTCATCTTCATTTTTTTGAATGAGTTTGAGAAGCATTGACGTTCAATCTTTTAAAAATATCTGGTAAAATTCAGCCATGAAGCTGTTAGGTCTTAAGCTGTTTTTT
>NW_016804443.1:8531-17270 GCF_001698545.2 Rhinopithecus bieti | reverse complement strand
TCTCATTTATTTTTATGTTTTATTTTATTTTATACGACTTTTGACTAAAACTTGCTAATTTTATTTTAATTTTAAGTCCATTGCCTCAAGCTTTTATCCTTTCAGTTATAAAAAATCTAATTCCAATCTTTAACTCATTTTAAAATGTACAATTAAGTAATTATTGACTATAGTCACCTTGTTGTGCTAACAAATAGTAAGTTTATTCATTCTTTCTATTTCTTTAGTAGAGATTAACCATCTCCACCTTCCTCCAAACCCACAATACCCATCACAGCCACTGGTAACCATTCTTTCACTCTCTATGTCTATGAGTTCAATTGCCTTGGTTTTAGATCCCACAAATAATTGAGAACATGTGATGTATGTTTTCTGTACGTGGCTTATTTCACTTAATGTAAAGATCTCCAGTTCCATCCATGTTGTTGCAAATGACTGGATCTCATTTTCTTATTGCTGAATGATACTATCTTGTGTTTATTTACCAACTTTTCTTTATCCACTTATCTGTTTATGGAGGCTTACATTGTTTCCAAATCATAGCTGTTGTGAAGAGTGCTGCATCAACAACAACAAAAAAGGAGTGCAGATAACTTTTGATATACTGATTTCTTTTGTTTGGGGTATATAATCAGCAGTGGGATTGCTGAATCAAATGATAGCTCAATTTCTGAGGTTTTGAGGAAACTCCAAGCTGTTGGAGTTGTTGAGAGTTTGGTTATTAAATAACTTGAGGTAGTCTTCTTTCTATTAAATCTGCTTGCTATTCTATAACTTTCTTGTACTTGGATATTGATGTATTTCCCTAGGTTTGTGAAGTTCTCTGTTATTATCCCTTTGAGTAAACTTTCTACTCATCTCTTTTGTCTATATCCTCTTAAATCTTGATCACTCTTTTTTTTCTCTTTATTTCTTGTAAAAAAATTAAAAAAAAAAACGGAATACATGTGCAGAATGTGCAGGTGTGTTACACAGATATACTTGTGCCATGCTGGTTTGCTGCACCTATTGAACTGTCCTCTAACTTCCCTAGCCTCACTCCCCACTCCCCAACAGGTCCTGGTGTTTGTTGTTCCCATCTCTGTGTCCATGTGTTCTCAGTGTTCAGCTCCCACTTATGAGTGAGAACATGTGGTGTTGGGTTTTATGTTCCTGTGTTAGTTTGCTGAGGATGATGACTTCCAGCTTCATCCATGTCCCTGTAAATAACATGATCTCATTCTTTTTTTATGGTTGCATAGCATTCCATGATGTATATGTACCACATTTTCTTTATCAAGTCTATCATTTTGGGCATTTGGGTTAGTTCCATGTCGTTGCTATTGTAAATAGTGCTGCAATAAACATACATGTGCATGTGTCTTTATAGTAGAATGATTTATATTCCTTTGGGTATATACCCAGTAATGGGATTGCTGGGTCAAATGGTATTTTGGTTCTAGATCCATGGGGAATTGCCATATTGTCTTCCACAATTCCTGAACTTATTGGCATTCCCAACAACTGTCTAAAACATTCCTATTTTCCACAGCCTTGCCAGCATCTATTGTTTCCAGACTTTTAATAATTGCCATTCTGACTGGCATGAGATGGGATCTCACTGTGGTTTTGATGTGCATTTCTCTAGTGATCAGTTATGTTGAACTTCTTTTATCTATGTTTGTTGACTGCTTGAATGTCTTCTTTTGAGAAGTGTCTGTTCATATCATTTGCCCACTTTTAATGGGGTTGTTTGTTTCTTGTAAATATGCTTAAGTTTCTTACAAATTCTGCATATGATACCTTTGTCAGATGGGTAGATTGCAAAATTTTCTCCCATTCTGTAGGTTGTCTGCTAACCTGACAATAGTTTATTTTGTTCTGCAGAAGCTCCTTCTTTTAATTAAATTACATTTGTCAATTTTGACTTTTATTGTGAAGATCAGATGGTTGTAGATGTGCAGTGTTATTTCTGAGGTCTCTGTTCTGCTCCATTAGTCTATATGTCTGTTTTGGTACCAGTACCCTACTGTTTTGGTTACTGTAGCCTTGTAGTATAGTTTGAAGTCAGGTAGCATGATGCCTTCAGCTTTGTTCTTTTACTTAGGATTGTCTTGTCTATATGGGGTTTTCTGTAATTCCATATGAAATTTAAAAGTTTTTTTCTAATTCTGTGAAGAATGCCAAGACTAGTTTGATGGAAACAGCATTGAATGTATAAATTACTTTGGGCAGTATGGCCATTTTATGTTATTGATTCTTCCTATCCATGAGGATGCAATGTTTTCCATTTTGTCCTCTCTTATTTCCTTGAGCTGTGATTTGTAGTTCTCCTTGAAGAGGTCCTTCACATCTGTTGTTAATGGTATTCAAGGTATTTCATTTTCTTTACAGTGATTGTAAATGGGAGTTCATTCATGATTTGGCTCTCTGCTTGCCTATTAATAGTATAAAGGAATGCTTATAATTTTGTACGTTGATTTTGTGTCCTGAGACTTTGCTGAAGTTATTTATCAGTTCAAGAGGTTTTCGGGCTGAGATGATAGGGTTTTTTAAATATAAAGTCATGTCATCTGCAAACAGAGACAATTTGACTTTCCCTCTTCCTACTTTAATACATTTTTTTTTATTTCTCTTGTTTGATTGCCCTGGCCAGCACTTCCAATACTATAATGAATAGGAGTGGTGAGAGAGGGCATCCTCGTCTTGTACTAGTTTTCAAAGGGAATGCTTTCAGCTTTTGCCCGTTCAATATGATACTGGCTGTTGGTTTGCCATAAAGAGCTCTTCCTATTTTGAGATATGTTCCATCAATATCAAGTTCACTGAGTTTTTAACATGAAGGGATGTTGAATTTGATCAAAGGCCTTTTCTGCATTTATTGAGATAATCATGTGGTTTTTATCTTTGGTCCTGTGTATGTGGTGGTTTACGTTTATTGATTTGCATATGTGGAACCAGCCTTGCATTCCAGGGATGANGGCATCCTCGTCTTGTACTAGTTTTCAAAGGGAATGCTTTCAGCTTTTGCCCGTTCAATATGATACTGGCTGTTGGTTTGCCATAAAGAGCTCTTCCTATTTTGAGATATGTTCCATCAATATCAAGTTCACTGAGTTTTAACATGAAGGGATGTTGAATTTGATCAAAGGCCTTTTCTGCATTTATTGAGATAATCATGTGGTTTTATCTTTGGTCCTGTGTATGTGGTGGTTTACGTTTATTGATTTGCATATGTGGAACCAGCCTTGCATTCCAGGGATGATGCCAACTTGATTGTTGTGGATAAACTTTTGATGTGTTGCTGGATTCGGATTGCCAGTATTTTAACAAGGATTTTGTATCAATGTACATCAGGGATATTGTCCTGAAGTTTTCTTTTTTGTTGTTGTTGTGTCTCTTCCCGGTTTCAGGATCAGGATAATGCTGGCTTCATAAAATGAGTTAGGAAGGAGTCCCTCCTTTTCAATTGTTTGGAATAGTTTCAGAAGGAATGATACCAGCTTCTCTTTGTATTTCTGGTAGAATTCAGCTGTGAATCTTTCCGGTTCTGGGCATTTTTTGGTTGATAGACTATTAATTACTGCCATTGGTCTATTCAGGAATTTGACTTCTTCCTGGCTTAGTCTTTGTAGGGTGTATGCATCCAGGAATTTCTCCATTTCTTCTGGATTTTCTAGTTTATTTGTGTCGAAGTGTTTATGGTATTCTCTGATGGTAGTTTGTATTTCTGTGGGGTCAGTGGTGGTATTTCATTTATCAATTTTCTATCATGCCTATTTGATTCTTCACATTTTCTTCTTTATTAGTCTAGCTAGGAGTCTATCTATTTTCTTAATTTTTTCAAAACCCATCTCCTGGATTCATTGATGTTTTCTGACTTTTTTTTTTTTTTTTTTTTTTTTTTTTTTTTTTTTTTTTTTTTTTTTTTTTTTTTTTTTTTTTGCATCTCTACCTCTTTCAATTCTGCTCTGATCTTAGTTATTTCTTATCTTCTTTTGGAGTAGTTTGCTCTTGCTTCTCTAGCTCTTTTCATTGTGATGTTAGGGTGTCCATTTGAGATCTTCCTAACTTTCTGATGTGGACATTTAGTGCTATAAATTTCCATCTTAATACTGCTTTAACTGTGTCTCAGAGATTCTGGTACATTTTCGCTTTATTCACATTGGTTTCAAAGAACTTCTTGATTTCTACCTTAATTTCATTATTTACCTAGTAGTCATTCAGGAGCAGGTTGTTCAATTTCCGTGTAATTGTGTGGTGGTGAGTGAGTTTCTTAATCCTGAGTTCTAATTTGATTGCACTCTGGTCTGAGAGACTGTTCATTATGATGTCAGTTCTTTAGCATTTGCTGGGGAGTGTTTTACTTCCTATTATGTGGTCAATTTTATAAGTGCCATGTGGCACTGAGACAAATGTATATTCTGTTGATTTGAAATAAAGACTTCGTAGATATCTATTAGGTACACTTGATCCAGAGCTGAGATCAAGTACTGAATATCCTTGTTCATTTTCTGTCTCATTTATCTGTCTACTACTGACAGTGGGGTGTTAAAGTCTCACACTATTATTGTGTGGGAGACTAAGTCTCTTTGCCAGTCTCTAAGAACTTGTTTTATGAATCTGGGTACTCCTGTATTGGGTGTATATATATTCAGAATATTTCACTTTTCTTGTTAAATTGTTCACTTCACTGTTAGGTAATGCCCTTCTTTGTCTTTTTTGATCTTTGTTGGTTTAAAGTCTGTTTTGTCAGAGACTAGGATTGCAACCCCTGCTTTTTTTTTCTTTTCAATTTATTTTTTAATTTTCTTTCATCCCTTTACTTTGATCCTGTGTGTGTCTTTGCACATAAAATGGGCCTCTTGAATACAGCACACTGATGAATGTTGACTCCCTATCCAATTTGCCAGTATGTGTTTTTTTAATTGGAGTATTTAGTCCATTTACATATAAGGTTAGTATTATTACGTGTGAATTTGATCCTGTCATCATGATGCTGTCTGGTTATTTTGCATACTAGTTGATGCAGTTTCTTCACAGTGTCATTGGTCTTTATATTTTGGTTTGTTTTGCAGTGGCTGGTATCAGTTTTACCCTTCCATATTTAGTGCTTCTTTCAGCAGTTCTTGCAGGGCAGGCATGTTGGTAACAAAATCTCTCAGCATTTGCTTGTCTGGAAAGGATTTTATCCTTCACTTATAAAGCTTAGATTAGCTGGATATGAAATTCTGGGTTGAAAATTCTTTTCTTAAAGGATGTTGAATATTGGCCCCAATCTCTTCTGGCTTGTAGGGTTTCTGCTGAGAGGTCCACTTGTAGTCTGATAGGCTTCCCTTTGCATGTGACCTGGCCTTACTCTCTGGTTGCCCTTAACATTGTTTTCTTCATTTTGACCTTGGCAAATCTGATGATTATGAGTCTTGGGGTTGACCTTTTGTGGAGTATCTTAGAGGTGTTCTCTGTATTTCCTGAATTTGCATGTTGGCTTGTCTTGCTAGGTTGGGGAAGTTCTCCTTGATATTATCCTGAACTGTGTTTTCAGCTTGTTTCCATTCTCCCTGTCTCCTTCTGGTACTCCACTCAACCGCGGATCCATTTTTTTTTTTTTTTTTTTAATGAAGTTCCATATTTCTTGGAGGATTTGCTCATTCCTTTTATTCTTTTTTCTATAATATTGTCTGCATATCTTATTTCAGTAAGGTGGTCTTCAAACTCTGATATCCTTTTCCCACTTGGTCGATTCAGCTGTCAATACTTGTGTATGTTCCGTGAAGTTCTCATGCTGTGTTTTCAGCTCCATCAGGCCACTTATGTTCCTCTGTAAACTGGTTTTCTAATTAGTAATTCCTCCAACCTTTTATCCAGGTCCTTAGCTTCTTTGCATTGGGTTAAAACATGCTCCTTAACTCATTATAGTTTTTTATTACCCATCTTCCGGAGACTACTTCTGTCAATTTGTCCATCTGGTCCTCCATCCAGTTCTGTTCCCTTGATGGAGAGACGTTGTCGTCATTTGGAGGAGAAAAGGCACTCTGGTCTTTTAGGTTTTCAGCATTTATTCCTGATTCTTTCTCATCTTCGTGAGTTTGTCTAGTTTCGGTATTTGATGCTGCCGATCCTTTGATGAGGTTTCTGTTGGGGCATTTTGTTGTTCTTGTTCATGCTGTTGTTATCACTTTCTTCTTGTTTTCTTTCAATAGTCAGGTCCCTCTTCTGTAGGGCTACTGCAGTTTGCTGGGGTTCATTTAAGGCCTTATTCACCTGATTTGCCCCTGTACCTGGAGAAGTCACTCAAGGAGGCTGGAGACCAGCAAAGATGGGTGCCTGCTCTTTCTTCTGGGACATCTGACCTCAAGGGGCACCAACCTGATGCCAGTAGGATTGCTCCTGTATAGGATGCCTGACAACTCCTGTTGGAGGGTCTCACCCAGTTGGGTGGCACAGGGAGCAGGGCCCATTTAATGAAGCACTTTGTCCTTTGATGGAGACGCTGTGTTTTCTGGGAGGGAAACCCACTCATCTGGGCCACCCAGATTCCTCAGAACTACCAGGAATAGAGGCTAAGTCTGCTGGTCCACAGAGATTTCAGCCACCCCTCCTCCTAGGGGCTCAGGCCCAGGGAGATCCAAATCCTGTTCCTGAGACTCTTGCTGGAATTATTGGAGATACTGCAGGGAAGCACCACCCACTGAGGAAGGATGGGTCAGGGTTAGATTTGAAGAGGCACTCTGGCTGCAGACTCCCACAGCTGGTGTGTTGGGCTGTGGGAGCAAGTCTTGAGACCAAGCTGTCCAACCTGCCTGGCTCCAGCAGGGAAAAAGTGCAGTCTGAAGCTATAGAAATTGGTGCCACCCTTCTCTTGCCCAGGGAGCTTAGCATGTTAGGCGGTTGCAAGTTCCAGGGCTGGCTGCTGCCCCTCCCCAAGGGACCCAAATGGCTTAGACAGTAGGCAACCACAGACAGTGCTGGTCACCTCCCAACCCAGGAGTTTGGTAGGCTTAAGCAGATCCCAGCTGAGAGGCTGTAGGAATCTGCACGTTCCAGGGTTGGGATGCTAGACCCCGATTGCATGCATTTATGCATGCATAAACTACAGTAACTTGTGGCTACCTGAGGCAAGGATGAACAATTTAAGCAAGCAGTACTTTTTTTTTTTTTTAGGTTAAAATGAAAAGCTGGGGAATTAAATGTTCACAGAGACTTTGAAAATGCCAACATATTCCTTGGAATCTGGAGGCCATGAGAATGCATAGAACTGTGTGCTTGCCAAAACTGTTTACATGCTCAGAAAATACCTGAGAAGGTCCTAAACTTTCACCTGTTGCTGACTTTGATGCTTTGTGCAAGCAGTAAGAAGTTTAAGTAAGTGTTGTTAGCATGCCTGAATGAGTGTTTACGTATGTCCAAACACATTCAGAACATCTCCAAAAGATTAGGAGGATATGGTTTTCAGGTGGTTAAGAAAATTTCCATCCAAATATTTTCCTAACATTAAGCATACAGAATATATTGTGTGGTCACACATGAGAAAGAATGAAGACATAACAACAATAGTTCAGCAAAATTACCAAACAGAGAACAACAACAACAAACTCTGAGAAGAAGGAAAATACTATTTCTTTGGAACACTCCACTCAACAATAGAACACAAATTATTCTCAAGTACACACAGAATATTCTTGAGGTTAGACCATAAAACATTTTCCAAAAGTAATATACAAATTGTCAGTAGGCACATAACAAGATGTTCATCATTCACCTTTAGGAAAATGTAACCCAAAGTCACAATGAAAATCACTTTAGAACCACTAGGATGGCTATAAGAAAAAAATCACATAAAAGAAGCCAGTTCAAAAGGTCACATATTTTATAATTTCATTTATATCAAATGCCCAAGATAGCCAAACTATTAGAGAAGAAGAGCAATTATTTGTTCTCAGAGTGTGGGAGAGTACTGAGAATCTTGTGTATGAGGGAAAATATGCTAAAAGCCCATAATTGCATGCTTCAAAATGGTGAGCTAATTGTATGTCAATTATATGTCAGTTAAAAAGTATGAATTTCATTTATCCTTCTAAAAATTAATAAGCATTTTCAATAGAAGAAAATATATTTGATTTAACATTTATTCATAATAACAGTCTGTCAAAAACAGAAGTAGAAAACATAATATTAAAAAAGCATTTAACAAAATCGTGTAACAAAAAGTATTCCCAATAATAAAATGATGAAGCATTTTGTATTAGTCTGTTCTCACACTACTAATAAAGACATACCAAAGACTAGGTAATTTATTAAGAAGAAAAAAAAAAGGCTTAATGAACTCACAATTCCACATGGCTGGAGAGGCCTCACAATTATGGCAGAAGGTGGCATTGACTGTCTGCAGCTTTTCCATGCACATGGTGTAAGCTGCTCCTTGATCTACCGTTTTGGGATGTGGAGGACGGTGGCCCTCTTCTCACAGCTCCACTAGGCCGTGCCCCAGTGGGGACTCTGTGTGGGGGCTCCAACCCCACATTTTCCTTCCACACTGCCCTAGCAGAGGTTCTCCATGAGGGCTCTGCCCCTGCAACAAATGTCTGCCTGGAACCCTAGGCATTTGCATACATCCTTCAAAATCTAGGTAGGGGTTCCCAACCCTTAATTCTGAACTTCTTTGCACCAACACTCCCAATATCACATGTTTACAATATCATTTGTTTCAAAATTTTTTTAAAATTTTTTTTTTTTTTTTTTTTTTTTTTTTTTTTTTTT
>NW_016804443.1:3884-7982 GCF_001698545.2 Rhinopithecus bieti | reverse complement strand
TTTTTGTATTTTTAGTAGAGACAGGGTTTCACCATGTTAGCCAGGATGGTCTTGATCCCCTGACCTCGTGATCCGCCCAAAGTGCTGGGATTACAGGCTTTAGCCACCGCGCCCGGCCCCTTAAATTTTCTTCTTAATTTCTTCATTGACTCACTGGTTATTCAGGAGCATCTTGTTTAATTTACATGTATTTGCATAGATTCTAAAATTCCTCTTGTTATTAATTTGTAGTATTATCCCTTTATGGTCAGAGAAGATGCTTGATATTATTTTAATATTTTTGAATATTTTAAGATTTGTTTTGCAACTTAGCATTCTCATAGATTATTCCCAAGGAAAGAATGATCCATGTGCTGAAGTAAAGAATATGTATTTCACAGCTCTTGGATAAAATGTTCTGTAAATATTTATCATATCCATTTGGTGTAAAGTAAATCTGATGTTTCTTTGTTTATTTTCTGTCTGGAAGATCTGTCCAATTCTGAAAGTGGGGTCTTGAGTCTCCATCTAATATTGTATTGGGGCCTATCTCTCTATTTACTCAAACAATATTTCTTTTATATATCTGGGTACTCCAGTATTAGGTGCATATATATTTTAAATCGTTACATTCTCTTGTTGAATTGACTCCTTTATTATTATATAGTGACTTTTTTGTCTCTTTCTAACAATTTTGTCTCGAAATCTATTTTGTCTAAGTATAGCAATGTTGGCCTTTTTTTGGTATCCATTGGAATAGAATATATTTTTCCATACCTTGATTTTCAGGCTATGTGTATCTTTATATTTGAAATGTGTTTCTTGTAGGCAACAGATAAATGGGATTTGTGCCTTTATTTATTTAGCTAGTTTATGTCTTTTGATTGGACAGTTTAGTCCATTTACATTTAATGCTATTATTAATAAGTAAAAGTTACCACTTTTTTTTTTGTTTTGTTTTCTAGTTATTTTGTTTCTTTTCTTCCTTATTTTCTTCCTTTCTTCCTCTAATAAAAGTGATTTTCTCTGGTGATATAATTTAGTTTATTGTTTTATATTTTTTGTGTCTCCATTGTATATTTTTTGGTTTGATGTTACCATTAGGCTTGCAATTAATATGTCATAACCCATTATTTTAACATGATAACAACTTAACACTATTTGCATAAACAAAGAAACCAGAAGAAAACTAATAAAAATGCTACACTTTAATTATATTTTAGTTCCCTGCTTTTAAACTTTTATCATTTCTATTTCTGTCTTATTGTATTGGCTATGTCTTAAAAAGCAGTTGTAGTTATTATTTTTCATTGGTTCATTATTTCGTGTTTCTACCTAGGATAAGAGTAGTTTACACACCAGCAGCCCCAGGACAGTGTTATAATATTCTGTGTTCTTCTGTGTACTTACTATTACCAGTCACTTACGCACCTTCAGGCGATGATTTATGCTCATTAATGTCTTTTCTTTCTCATTGAAGTACTCCCTTTAACATTTATTGCATGATAGGTCTGGTGTTAATAAAGTCCCACAGCTTTAGTTATTTTGGGGAAGTCTTCATTTCTTCTTCATGCTGGAGATGTATTTTGATGGATATACTATTTTAGGGAAAAGGTCTTTCCTTTAGCACTTTAATTATTTCATGCTACTCTCTCCTGGCCTGTAAGTTTTCCACTGAATAGGCTGTGACCAGATGTATTGTACCTCCATTGTATGTTATTTGTTTCTTTTCTCTTGCTTCTTTTAGAATTATTTGTCTGTAAAGTTTTGCAGTTTTATTATTAAATGCCTTGAGATAGTGTTATTTCAATTAAATTTGCTTGTTGTTCTAAAGCCTTTTAATACTTGGATATTAACATCTTTTCTAGGTTTCAAATGTTCTCTATTATTATCCCAGTGAATAAACTTTCTATGTATACCTCTATCTCTACCTCCTCTTTAAGAGAAATTCCTAGATTTGCTCTTTCGAGGCTATTTTCTAGATCTTGTAGGCATGCTTAATTGTGTTTTATTCTTTTGTCTTTTGTCTCTTCTGACTGCATGTTTTCTTTTTTAAAAATGTTTATTTTAAGTTCAGGGGTACAAATGAAGATTTGTTACATCAGTAAACTTGTTTCATGGGAGTTTCTTCTAAAGATTATTGCAAATTATTGTGTTTTCAATTGTCCTGTCTTCAAATTCACTCATTCTTTCTTCTGCTTGATTAATTCTGTTATTAAAAGACTTTGATGCATTCTTTAGTATGCCAATTGCATTTTTTTTAGCTGCAGAATTGCTGCTAAATTCTTATTAATTATTTTAATCTCTTTGTTAAATTTATATGAGAGAATTTAGTTCCTTCTGGTTTTTTTTATTTTTTTTAGTATCATCAACACAGCTATTTTGAATTCTGTCTGAAAGATCACATATCTCTGTTTCTCTCAAATAAGTCCCTTGTGCCTTATTTAGTTTATAGGGTGAGGTGATGTTTTCCTGGATGGTTTTGATGTTAATAGATATTCTTAGGTGTCTGGGCATTGAAAGGTTCAGCATTTATTGTAATCTTCCATTGTCTGGGTCTAGTCATAGCTGTTCTTCTTGAGAAGGATTTCCAGATATTTAAAATTACTTGGGTATTGTGATCTAAGCTGTATCTGCATTAGGGGTCACTCTTATCCCAGTAGCACTGTAGTCCTTGCAGACTCATAGAGGTACTGATGGTCTTGGACAAGTTCTGCAAAAATTGTCTGGATTACCAGACAGAGACTCTTTTTCTCTTCCCTTACTTTCTCTCAAACGTACATAGTCATTTTCTCTGTTCTGAGCCACCCAAAGATGATGGTGGAGTGACACAAGCACCTCTGTGGTCACCACCAATGAGTGGTAAAGCCAGCCAGGCATCAGTCCTTCTGTTCAGAGAAGTGAAGTTTCCGAGGTCTCAGATAGATTCAGAGTTGCCACCTGGGAGTCAGAGACTAGAGGCAAAATCCTTAAATGTCTACCTGTGTTCCAGTATACTGTGGCTGACCTGGCACTCAAACCACAAGATACATTTTTTTCCGACTGTTACTTCCTCTTTCCAAAGGTAGATCAGCCTCACCCTGTAGTCACCACCACCCCAGATCATGAGGAGTACTGCCATACTAATATCGATGTTCCCTTAAGGCTCAAGGGCTCTTGAGTCAGTTTGTGGTACATGCTGCCTTGCCTCTGACTCTCCCTTCAGGGAAATGGGCTTCCCTGTGGCCCAGGGCATGTCCAGAAATGCCATCCAAAAGTCCTGTCTTGGAATCGGGGATCCTGGGAGCCCACTTGTTGCTCTACCTACTGTGACTGTACTGGTATCTAAGGTGCAAGAAAAAGTACCATTTACTTTTTCCTCTGCTTTTCTCAAGCAGAATGTATGTTGACCCATAGCCACAACAGCTGATTATATGCTGGATCTCACCTGAAGCCAGCAAGTCTCAGAAGTTTACCCAAGGCCCTTGATTTAGTACCTGGGTATCATTGCTGGTTATTCAGGGCACAATGATTCTTCAGTTAGATGGAGATTAATTCTGCCAGGACTAGTCCTATCTTTCAAGGAAACAGGTACCCTTCTGACTTAAGCTGTGTTTAAAAATGACTTCTGGAAGCTGTGACCTGAAAGAACTATGAGGGATGGAGGCCTCATGACTCTGACAAGTGACCTGTCTTGCTGTGGTTGGGCTGGTATCCTAGATGCAAGACAAAGTCCTTTTCCCCTTTCCCACTCCTCTCCTAAAATGGAAGGAAGGAGTCTCTTTTGGAGCCTGGAGCTGTGTGGCTTGGAGTTAGGGAAAGTGTGATGCCAGCACTCCCTTGATGCCCCAGCTGGAGTCTCAGTAGGTCACATGCTCCTCTCCCCCAACAGTCCACTTTCTCTGGTTTTAATTCAGCACTAGGAATCACTTAAGACTTGTAGTCCTTATGACCTAAAATGCCTTTTAGGGTTACTTGGAGACAGGCAGTGTTGTGGTCGTGGTGTTAAGGTTTGTGGGAAATCAATTTCAGACCACTTGGATTGATAGTTTTCCTCTGGCTAAGGCTGGTTTAAGTGATCCCTCCATGGGCAGACATCAACTGAGTTTGGTTCTTTTTTTTTTTTTTTTTTTTTTTTTT
>NW_016804443.1:0-1520 GCF_001698545.2 Rhinopithecus bieti | reverse complement strand
AAGATTTTTTTTTTTTTTAAATTTTACTGTCTCATGAGCAGAAGGGACTTGCCTTGCCTCAGATGAGACTTTGGACTTGGACTTTTGGGTTAATGCTGGAATGGGTAAAAACTTTGGGGCATGATTGGTTTTGAAAAGTGAGAAAGAAATGAGATTTGGGAGGGGTAGGAGTGGAATAATGTGGTTTGGTTTTGTATCCCCACTTCAATATTATGTTTAATTGTTATCCCCAATGTTGGGGGAAGGACCTGGTGGGAGGTAATTGGATTATGGGGATAGATTTCCCCTTTGCTATTCTCATGATAGTGAGTGAGTTCTGATAAAATCTGGTTGTTTAAAAATGTGAAGCACTCTCCCCACCCTGCTGGTCATGTGAAGATGTACTTGCTTCCCCTTTGCCTTCTACCATGGTTGTAAGTTTTCTGAGGCCTCCCCAGCCATGCTTCCTATACAGCCTGCATAACTGTGAGTCAATTGAACTTCTTTTCTTAATAAATTACTCAGTCTCATGTAGTTATTTTGAGCAATGTGAGGACAAACTAATACATTCTCCTTTTGAGAAATATCTATTTAGATACTTTGCTGACTTCTTAATGAGAATTCTTGGTTTTGTTTTGTTTTGTTTTACTGTTAAGCTGTTTAAATTTTCAGTATATTCTGGATATTAATCCCTTGTCAGATTAACATTTTTAAAACGTATTCTACCATTTAACAGGTTTTCTGTTCACCCTGTTGATATTTTCCTTTGCCATACAGAAACTTTTTAGTTTAATATAGTCTCATTTTTCTATTTTTTTTAATGCCTATGCCTTTGAGTTCTTATTCATAAAATCTTTGCCTAGGCCAATTATTTATTTTGGTTTTATGTCTAAGTCTTTAATTAATTTTGAGTTGATCTTTGTATGTAGTGAAATGTGGGGATCTAGTTTCATTCTTCCGTATACAAATATTTCATTTTCACAGAACCACACATACACTGTCCTTCCTTCTGTGTATGTTCTTTGCACCTTTACAAAAGATGAGTTGATTGTAAGTGCATTAATTTATTTCTGTGTTCACTATTATGTCCTATTTTTATATGTGTTGTTTTATAATGACACTACCATGCTGTTTTTGTTGCTGTGGCTTTGTGACATATATTCAAGTCAGGTAGTATGATGCCTCCAGTTCTGTTTATTTTGATTAATATAGCTTTGGCTATTTAGGGTCTGTTCAGGTTCCATATAAATTTTCCAACTTCTTTTCTATTTCTGTGACAAAATGACACTGGTATTTTGATAGGAGTTGCATTGAATCTGTAGATTACTTTGGGTAGTATAGTTATTTTAACAATGTTAATTCATCCAATCCATGTGCCTGAAATGTCTTTCTGCTGATTTGTTTTCTCTTTAATTTCTTTCATCAGAGTTGTGTAGGTTTCCTTAGCGAGATTTTCTACCTTCTTGATTAAATGTATTCCTAGGTATTTCTTTTGGTTAAAATTATTCCTAGGTTATTTATTTTATTTTATTTTATTTTAT
>NW_016804442.1:0-2827 GCF_001698545.2 Rhinopithecus bieti | reverse complement strand
AGTTATAATCCATCTTGAGTTGATTTTTGTATAAGATGAGAGCTGAGGACTCAGTTTCATTCTCCTACATGTGGCTAGCCAATTATCCCAGTACCATTTGTTGAAAAGGGTGTTCTTGGCTGGGCGCGGTGGCTCAAGCCTGTAATCCCAGCACTTTGGGAGGCCGAGACGGGTGGATCACGAGGTTAGGAGATCAAGACCATCCTGGCTAACACGGTGAAACCCCATCTCTACTAAAATACAAAAAACTAGCCAGGCGAGGTGGCGGGTGCCTGTAGTCCCAGCTACTTCAGAGGCTGAGGCAGGAGAATGGCTTAAACCCGGGAGGCGGAGCTTGCAGTGAGCTGAGATCCGGCCACTGCACTCCAGCCCGGGCAACAGAGCAAGACTCCGTCTCAAAAAAAAAAAAAGAAAAAAAAGAAAAGGATGTTCTTTCGCCACTTTATGTTTTTGTTTGCTTTGTTGAAGATCAGTTGGCTGTACTGGGGCAAAACTAATCTCTGATGTTAGAGATAAAGATACTACCTTTTTGATCCACCATCTGCAGTGGAGTCACCACCAAAATGCAGATTTTCGTAACACCCTTTATGGAGAAAGCCATCGCTCTTGAGGTTGAACCCTTGAATACAAGGAAATGTAAAAGCCAAGATCCAGGATAAGGAAGGAATTTCTCCTGACCAGTAGTAAAGACTGATCTTTGCTGGCAAGCAACTGGAAGACGGATGTGCTTTGTCTGACTACAATGTTCAAAAGGAGTCCACTCGTCTTGTGTTGAGACTTCATAGTGGTCCTGAGAAAAGGAAGAAGTCTTACACTACTCCCAAAAAGAATAGGCCGGGCACTGTGGCTCATGACTGTAATCCCAGCACTTTGGGAGGCTGAGGCGGGCACATCACTTGAGATCAGGAGTCTGAGACCAGCCTGGCCAACATGGTGAAACCACCTCTCTACTAAAATTACAAAACCCAGCTTTGTGTGGTGGCACGTGCCTGTAATCCCAGCTACTTGGGTGGCTGAGGAAGGTGAATCACTTGAACCCAGGAGGCGGAAATTGCAGAGAACTGAGATTATGCCACTGCACTCCAACCTGGACAACAGAGCAAGACCTGGTCTCAAAAAAAAAAGGAAAAAAAAAAAGCATAAAAGAAAGAAGGTGAAGCTGGCTGTCCTGAAACACCATAAGGTGGATGAGAATAGCAAAAATAGTCACCTTCGTCAGGAGTGCCCTTCAGATGAATGTGGTGCGGGAGTGTTTATGACCAACCACTCTGACAGACACTATTGTGGCAAATGTCTGACCTATTGCTTCAACAAACCAGAAGACAAGTAAAAGAAATGAAGACAGGCTGGGTGCAGTGGCTCACACTTGTAATCCTAGCACTTTGGAAGGCCAAGGTGGGTGGATCACTTGAGGTTAGGAGTTCAAGACCAGCCTGGGCAACATGGTAAAACCCTTTCTTTACTAAAAATACAAAAATTAACTGGGCATTGTGTGGGTGCCTGTAGTCCCAGCTACTTGGGAGGCTGAGGCAGGAGAATCGCTTGAACCCAGGAGGCAGAGGTTGCAAGGTTGCAGTGAGCTGAGATCGCATCACTGCATTCCAGCCTGACTCTGTCTCAAAAAAAAGAAAGAAAGAAAGAAAGAAAATATAAAAAGAAATGAAGATACTGCTTTACTTGGGAGCACAGTGACTAGAAGAGGGCTTCAGGGATACTGGTAATGTTCTATCCTTTATCTGGATTCTGGCTACTCAAGTATATTCAATTTGTGAAATTCATTGAGCTATACATTTTTGATTCATGTACTTTTCTGTGTTACACCTCAACAAAAAGTTTATTACCAAGGAAGATGTACAAATGGTTAACAAGCACATAAAAATATGCTCAACATCCTTAGTCATTAGGGAAATGCAAATGAAAACCTCAATGAGATACCACTTCATGCTCACAAGGATGGTTATAATTTTTTTAATGGAAAATAACAAGAGTTGGCAGTGTGTATAGAAACTAGAATCCTCGTACATTGCTGATGGGAATGTAAAATGGTGCAGCTTCTGTGAAAAACAACTTGGCGGTTCCTCAAAAAGTTAAACATAGAATTACCGTATGACCCAGCAATTCCACCCCTAGGTATGTATCCCAAAGAACAGAAAACAGGTGTTCAAACAAATACTTGTACATGAAATGTTCATCAAAGCGCTATTCACAATAACCAAAAGGCGGAAGCAACCCAAGTGTCCATTAACTGAAGAACAGATAAACAAAATGTAGGATATTGATATAATGAAATATTATTCATCCATAAAGAACAATGAGGTACTGGCTGGGTGCGGTGGCTCATGCCTGTAATCCCAGCACTTTGGGAGGCCAAGGCAGGCAGATCACCTGAGGTCAGAAGTTCAGGACCAGCCTGGCCAACGTGATGAAAACCGATCTCTACTAAAAATACAAAAATTAGCCAGGTGTGGTGGCATGTGCCTGCAGTCCCAACTACTCAGGAGGCTGAGGTAGGAGGATCGCTTGAACCCAGGAGGTCAAGGCTGCAGTGAGCTGTAATGCTACTGCACTCCAGCCTGGGACATAGAGCAAGACCCTATCTAAAAAAGAAAAAGGAGAAGAAGGAGAAGAGAAGGAGAAGAAAGGACGAGGGAAGAAGGAGAAAAGTTGATGGTGGCTTGATCTAAGGAGGTAGTGACACCCATGGAGAAAAGTGGGCAGATTCCAGATGTGTTATGAAGTTGACAGGACTTGTTGGATTGAACATAGGCTGTGAAAGGAAGAGATGAATTAAGGCGCGGTGGCTCACACCTATAATCCCAGCACTTTG
>NW_016804441.1:0-484 GCF_001698545.2 Rhinopithecus bieti | reverse complement strand
CGGAATGCATACATCACAAGTAGTTTCTCAGAAAGCTTCTATCCAGTTTTTATCTGAAGCTATCTCCTCTTTCACCATAGGCCTGAATGTGCTCCCGAATGTCCCTTCGCGGATTCGTGCATGACGTAGTTTCCAAACTGTGTAATATAAGAAAGGTTTCAACTATGCGAGATGAATAGCTATATCTAACACGAGGCAGTTTCACAGAAATCTTATTTCCAGTTTTCTCTGAGGATATTTCCTTTTTCATCATAGCTGTCGCTATACTCCCGAATGTCTCTTGGTAGCTTTTTCTCCAAAAGGGATTCCGGAATCCTCTAGGAGAAGAAAGGTATATTTCTGTGAGTGGAATGCACATGTCACAAAGCAGCTCCTCAGAAAGCTTCTCTCCAGTTTCTATGTGAAGACGTTTCCTTTCTCACCGTAACCCTCAAATCTCTCCTGAATATCCCTTCACAGTCTGAACAAAAACAGTGTTATGATA
>NW_016804440.1:0-1941 GCF_001698545.2 Rhinopithecus bieti | reverse complement strand
AAACAGTTTTATATTGAAACCTGCATCTTATTTACCTTTGTAAATGTAAGAAATGTATGGTAGAAATTACAGCTCTTTAAAGGAGGAGGATATATCAATCCACTGGGCAATTAGGAAAGTCTGTATAGTTTTAAGATTTTAGTCAAACCTAAAAACACCAGGAGGATTCAGGTTTTTAAGGAGAATGAGAAAGATTAGTTTTAAAATGGTGGCAATGGAGAGGAAGAAGACACTGAGATGTGCAGAAGGAGGGAGAAAGAAAGGGAGGGAAAAAGGGAAGGAGAGAGGGTGAAAGGGAGGGAGGGAGGGAGGGAGACAAGGAGGGAAGGAAGGAAGGGAGAGAAGGAGGGAGGGAGGGAAGAAATGGAGAATCCACAACACATTCCTGGGAGCTAGAAATATAATGTGATAGACAAGACATTTGAGTCCTTGACCTAATGAAGACACTTTCAATGTTTTACTTGGAAGAATGTCTGAAAAACTACTGGAAAACAAAACCTGGAATGTTCAACTCATGCTTATAATGTAGTATAGTGTGTAAGAATTTAATATTGTAAGCAGTGAGAAATACGTGAAGAATTCTGAGCAAAGGACTGACAGGAGGAAATGCAGCATTTAGATATCTATCAGTGTTGTATACAGGGTTAATTAGGGCAGAGAGAAGCTAAGGCTAGGACTTAGCTGGATGTTTGATGTCTCAGGTGAAAATCCAATAGGTAGAAGAAGGATGAGAATATAAGCAACCACATCACACAAAACTGACAAAATGGGAAATGGGTTACTCATTTGGTGGGAGACAAAAAAAAAAGGATTATCAGGTTGCAAGCCTCAAGTATCTGTTATAATGATAATTCCATTTCTTGCTGTTAGTTTTTTCCAATATTTTACTGTAGTAAAGAAAAAAGAGTTAAGAAAAGTGAACCGGGCCTAAGGAGCCTGTGGGATGCAAACTAAGCATAAAAACATAAACATTGTGACAGTATCCAAAAGAAAGAAGAGATAGAAAAGGGAACTGAATGAATGTTTGAAGAAATAATGATTGAAAACTTCCCAAATTTCATGAAAAACACGAATATAAATATCCAAGGAACTTAGCATATTAATTTAAAGATAACTTCACCAAAACACATTACAATCAAATTTTGAAACTCAAAGACAAAGAAAAAGAAACTTGGAGGCAGCAAGAGAGAAGTGATTCATCATGCAGAAGTGATCTTCAATAAGAGTATTAGCAGATTTCTTATCAGAAATTTTGGAGGCCAGAAGGCAGTGGATTAAAATATTCAAAGTGCTAAAAGAAAGACAACGTCAACGAAGAAGCCCATGTCCTCTAAAAGTGAGAAGGAGGTTGACCATTGTGGCTCACACATGTAGTGCTGCCACTTTGGGAATATGAGGCAGGTGGATCATTTGAGTCCAGGAGTTTGAGATTAGCTCTGGCAACACAGTGAGATCCTGTCTCTACAACATAAAATAAAATGAAATATTAGCCAGGCATAGTGGCCTGCCCCTGTAGTTCCAGCTACTCAGGAGGCTGAAGTGGGAGGATTACTTGAGCCTGGGATGTCAAAGTTGCAATGAGACATGGTTGTGCCATTGCACAAACAGTCTGGGTGACATGGGAGTCAGGCAGAGTAAAAGAAAGGATGCTAGACAACAACTTGAAGCCTTATGAAGAAATAAAGAGCTCATTAAAGGTAAATATATGCCCAATTATAACAGCTAGTGTTATTGCAACAACCATGGAGTTATATTTTACATTTTAAAAAAGCTATTGTAAGTGCTAGGATTATTGTAACTTTTGCTAATAACTTTATGTTTTGTTTTCTACATAATTAAAGACACTAATAAATTTTTTAAATTGGTAGGTTTAGATTTTGAAGCACAAAGCATATAAAGATGTGATTTTATGAAATCATTGAAAAAGGGTAGGACACATTG
>NW_016804439.1:1633939-1647872 GCF_001698545.2 Rhinopithecus bieti | reverse complement strand
TTCAAGGAGAACTATAAACCACTGCTCAATGAAATAAAAGAGGATACAAACAAATGGACATGCTTATGGACAGAAAGAATCAATATTGTGACAATGACCATACTGCCCAAGGTAATTTAGTGCTATCCCCAGCAAGCTACCACTGGCTTTCTTCACAGAATTGGAAAAAACTACCTTGAAGTTCATATGGAACCAAAAAAGAGCCCATATAGCCAAGACAATACTAAGCAAAAAGAACAAAGATGGAGACATCATGCTGCCTGACTTCAAACTATACTACAAGGCTACAGCAACCAAAACAGCATGATACTGGTACCAAAACAGATATATGGACCAATAGAGCAGAACAGAGGCCTCAGAAATATCACCACATGTGTACAACCATCTGATCTTTGACAAACCTGACAAAAACAATAAATGGGGAAAGGATTCCCTATATAATAAATGGTGCTGGGAAAACTGGCTAGTCATCTGTAGAAAGCTGAACCTGGATCCCTTCCTTACACCATATACAAAAATTAACTCATGATGGATTAAAGACTTACATGTAAGACCTAATGCCATAAAAACCCTAGAAGAAAACCTAGGCAATACCATTTAGGACACAGGCATGGGCAAAGACTTCATGACTAAAACACCAAAGGCAACGGCAACAAAAGCCAAAATTGACAAAGAGGATCTAATTAAACTAAAGAACTTCTCCACAGCAAAATAAACTATCATCAGAGTGAACAGGCAACTTAGAGAATGGGAGAAAATCTTTGCAATCTACCCATCTGACAAAGGGCTAATATCCAGAATCTGCAAAGAACTCAAACAAATTTACAAGAAAAAAACAACCCCATCAAGAAGTGGACAAAGGATGTGAACAGACAGTTCTCAAATGATGATATTTATGCAGCCAACAAACATATGAAAAAATGCTCATCATCGCTGGTCATCAGAGAAATGCAAACCAAAACTACAATGAGATACCATCTCACACCAGTTGGAATGGCAATCATTAAAAAGTCAGGAAACAACAGATGCCAGAGAGGATGTGGAGAAATAGGAATGCTTTTATACTGTTGGTGGGAGTGTAATTAGTTCAACCATTGTGGAAGACAGTGTGGCGATTCCTAAAGGATCTAGAACTAGAAATAACATTTGGCCCAGCGATCCCATTACTGGGTATATACCCAAAGGATTATAAATCACGCTACTGTAAAGACACACACACAATGTATGTTTACTGTGGCACTGTTCACAACAGTAAAGACTTGGAACCAACCCAAATGTCCATCAATGATAGAGCTGATTAAGAAAATGTGGCACATATACATCATGGAATACATGTAGCCATAAAAAAGGATGAGTTCATGTCCTCTCCAGGGACATGGATAAAGCTGGAAACCATCATTCTATGCAAATTATCACAAGGACAGAAGGCCAAACACTGCATGTTCTCACTCATAAGTGGGAGTTGAACAATGAGAACACATGGACACAGGAACATCACACACTGGGGTCTGTCAGTGGGTGGGAAGCTGGGAGAGGGATAGCATTAGGAGAAATATCTGATATACATGACAGGTTGATGGGTGCAACAAACCGATGTGGCACATATATACCTATGTACCTATGTAACAAACCTGCACATTGTGCATGTGTACCCTAGAACTTAAAGTGTGTGTGTGTGTATATATATAAGTATATATATAAAAGTACATATATAAGTATATATATAAAAGTATATATAAATAAAAATATGTATAAAAGTATATATGTAGAAAAGTATATGTATATAAGTATATATAAAAGTATATATAAGTATATATAAATATATAAGTGTATATATAAATATATATAAAAGTGTATATATATAAAAGTATATATATATATGTTATATATATATATATATATAAAGGCCGGGTGCGGTGGCTCATGCCTGTAATCCCAGCACTTGGGGAGGTCGAGGTGGGCAGATCATGAGGTCAGGAGATCAAGACCATCCTTGCTGACACGGTGAAACTCCATCTCTACTAAAAATACAAAATAATGAGCCAGGCATGGTGGCAGGTTCCTGTAGTCCCAGCTACTTGGGAGACTGAGGCAGGAGAATGGCATGAACCCAGTAGGCAAAGCTTGCAGTGAGCTGTGATTGTGCCACTGCACTCCAGCTTGGGCGACAGAGCGAGACTCTGTCTCAAAAAAAAAAAAAAAAAAAAAACATTATCAGTTAAAACTTAAATATTAGAATCAACCTAAAAGTGTAGATGAATAGTTAAATATTCATGAAATTAAAAAAAGATGCTAACATTTAAAACTGATCTTCTAAGAAGCTTTTCCTATAGGAAAATAAAACAAACAAACATGTACAGTCAAAAAAGAAGATATATTAGGCCATAAAATAAGGCTCAACAATTTATGTTTAATTATATTTTATTATAAGTTCTGGGATACATGTGCAGAATGTGCAGGTTTGTTACATAGGTAAACCTGTGCCATGATGGTTTGCTGCACCTGTCAACCCATCACCTAAGTATTAAGCCCCACATGCATTACCTATTTATCCTGATATTCTCCCTCCCCACACCCCACCTACAGGCACCTGTGTGTGCTGTTCCCCTCTCTGTGTTCATGTGTTCTCATTGGTCAGCTCCCACTTATGAGTGAAAACATGCAGTGTTTGGTTTTTGATCTCATTCCTCCTTATGGATGCATAGTATTCCATGATGTATATGTACATTTTTCCTTATCCAGTCTATAGTTGATGAGCATTTGGGTTGATTCTATGTCTTTGCTATTGTGAATAGTGCTGCAATAAACATACACGTGCATGTATCTTTATAGCAGAATAATTTATATTCCTTCAGGTATATACCCACTAATGGGATTAATGGGTCAAATGTTTTTTCTGGTTCTACATCCTTGAGGACTTGCCACACAGTCATGTAGAATGGTTGAACTAACTCACATTCCCACCAACAGTGTAAAAGTGTTCCTATTTCTCCACAGCCTCGCCAGCATCTATTGTTTCTTGACTTTTTAATAGTTGCCATTCTGACTGGTGTGAGATCTTCTCATTGTGGTTTTGATTTGAATTTCTCTAATGATCAATGATGTTGATCTTTTTTTCATATGTTTGTTGGCTGCATAAATGTCTTCTTTTAAGAAGTGTCTGTTCATGTCCTTTGCCCACTTTTCGATGTTTTGTTTTTCTTTCCTGTAAATTTGTTTAAGTTCCTTGTAAATTCTGGATATTAGACCTTTGTTAGATGGGTAGATTGCAAAAATTTTCTCCCATTCTCTAGGCTGCCTGTTCACTCTGATCATAGGTTTCTTTTGCTGTGCAGAAGCTCTTTAATTAGATCCTCTCACAGTGTACATTAGAATGGCTATAATCAAAATGACAGATAAAAACATCTCTTGGTAAGAATGTAGAAAAATTGGAACTCTCATACATTGCTTGTGAAGGTATAAAATGGTACAAGTTTTTTGAAAAACTGTTCAACAGTTATTATAAAGTTAAACATACACTTAACATACACCTCAAAAATTCTACTTCTGTGTATTTACTCAAGATCAATGAATACGTATTTTCATACCAAGATGTGAACATGGCCAGCATGGTGGCTTACACCTGTAATCCCAACACTTTCAGAGGCCAAGGTAGGTGCATTGCTTGAGCTCAGGAGTTCGAGACCAGCCTGAGCAACATAATGAAATCGCGTCTCTACCAAAAATACAAAAAATTAGCAGGGCATGGTGGCGCACACCTGTGGTCCAAGCTACTCAGGAGGCTGAGGTGGGAGGATCGCTTGAGTCTAGGAGGCAGAGGTTGCAGTGAACTGAGATCATGCCACAGCATGATCACACAGCACTCTGGGTGACAGAGTGAGACCCAGTCTCAGGAAAAAAAAAAAAAAAAAAAAAAAAAGATGTGAACATCAATTAGTGTTCATAGAAGTTTATTCATAATAGCCAAAATCTGGAAACAACCCAATGTTCACTAGCTGATGAATGGGTAAACAAAATGTGTTACAGCTATACAAGAGAATCACTCAGCAATAATGAGCTGATAATATACACAACAAGATATATGTGTCCTTAATTTTGGATTCCATTTGTTTGTAATTCTAAAAAGGCAGAATGAATCTGTAGCAGCAGAAAGCTGATCTGACCAGGACTGGTAGTGTTAGAAGGGCTTAATGCAAAGGGGCAAAAGAGAAGTTTTAGACTACAGAAAATGCTTTATATCTTGATTCTGGGGTAGTTAGATTGTCCTGGCAAGATCTGGAATTTTTACTGATAACAGTTTAAACGGTAAAGCGGCTGGCAGTCTATAATTTTAAAGAATAAGGTTCTTCGGTAAGTGGCCAAAGTAAGGGATTGTTAGGACACTTTAGAGTTGTAGTGTGTTCTTAGGAGACATTGAATCAGTAGTTGTAAAAGTTTTCTCAAAGTGAGCATCAGGACTTGAGGATTTTACAGAAAAGTCCCAACCAGACTCAAAAAAAAACAGTATTCTAATTGATAGATCCCGATGTACAACTCTTCCAGAAAGATGAAAAGAAAGCATCCCCCTATTCATTGCACAAAACTGCTATCACCTTAATACCATTACCACTTGGAAATGTCCCTTGTTTCTCATGAATTAAAAAAAAAAAAAAATAGAAGGCATTTGTTTACATCCCCAGGGTGGGGAGCCCCTCAGCATTGGTTATCACTATTTTACTAACAGAAACTGAGGCACAGAGAAGTAACTTTTCATAGGTCACATAGCTAACAGTCACATAGTTAGGATTTGAAGCCAAGCATTCTGGTTCTAGAAATTTATGTTCACATTCATTGCTGAACACTCAACATCTAGCAAAGTTCCTGTTTGGCATAAAGTAGATTCTCAGTAAGTGATGGGTTAAATTGCTGATGTGACATTCATATTTGGGTCAGCCAGTCTATCTTAATCATCAATAGTGAGATATCTTGAATATACAGATCTATAAAAATTTTTAAAGGCTTCCTTGTTTTCCTAGTATTATGTACTAAATTCATATTATATATAAAATTACTGACTTTGTACATTTATATTCTAAAAGATTGTCTCTTTTGTTAAGGAAATTAAAATTTCTGATTATATAATAATGAAAACTGCTTTAGAAATATAACAATGAGGCTGGACGTGGTGGCTCATGCCTGCAATTCCAGCACTTGGGAGGCCAAGGTGAGGGGATCACTTGAGGTCAGGGGTTCACAACCAGCCTGGCCAACATGGTGAAACCCCATCTCTACTAAAAATACAAAAATTAGACAGGCATGGTGACACGCACCTGTGATCCCAGTTACTCAGGAGGTGAGGCATGAGTTCATGCTTGAACCCGGGAAGTGGAGGTTGTAGTAAGCCAAGATTGTGCCACTGCACTCCACCCTGGGCAACAGAGTAAGACCCTGTCTCAGAAAAGAAAAGAAAAGAAAAGAAAAGAAAAGAAAAGAAAAGAAAAGAAATATAACAATTTATTAATGTAGTTATCATTCCTTTTCAATGTAAAAGCATTCACAATATTTGTTTTCCCTGTGTCATATGTACTGAGAAAAAAATTCTGAAAGGAATTTGAAATAATTTGATTTTGTCAAGATTATCTTTAAGCCAAATGTAGTTGCTTAGAATTGCCAAAAAGCACCATAAATATAGCCTTAAAACCTGTTGATTACCTACTGACCAAATAATCCTTCAAATTCGATGTTTTCCTCATTCAAAGAAGAGTAGTGCTGGCTACCCTTAATACTATTTTGAGTTCTACCATGCCACGGGGCATGGGTAGAGTCATCAAAATATATTACCTTAGTGGAGAGAATAAATTATTACTAGATTGAAGACATCGTTGTACCTTTCTTAACAAAGCTTAAAGGCTTCAAAAGGATTTAACTAAATCCAAGCAACTGAACTGCCAACCATAACAAAAATCCAACAATGTATAAAGTAATACTATTTGAGTTCTCTTTTAAGCTACTAATTCCAAGAACACTAGAGATCCTCTAATTTTCTCCTTCTTTGCTTGTCCTTCCAGAAACATATTCAGACTACCAAGAGTAGAAACCATTAAGACAGGTCTTTACTATAGATATGACCATAGTGACCAAACCTGGCATTTCACCCCCTAGCTACAGAGCAACCCTAGGGTCAGGATCTTGAACCATTTTTACAGTGCTAGCATTGTGCATTTCTGGAAGTTCATAGTTCCATAACTTCTTACTCACATTTCCCGCTTTAAGGCAGCTAGTCTTAAAGGGATGAGACAGGCAAAAGACACAAATATTTACTCTATTAGAGAGGAAATAAAAGCTAAGAAATACCAAAACATTTCAGTTTTACTAGTAATCAAATTGAAAGAATGAGATACCATTTTGTGAATAATTTGCAAAGATTTTAAATAATAACAATGTTTGAAAGGAGGTAGAAGATGGAGTTAGAATGGAGGCTCTGGAGCGTCATTACCTTTGTTTGAATTCTGGACACATCACCTATCAGCTATTAAAGTCTTTAAGTCTTTAAGTGTTGTACCTTGGTTTTCTCATCTTTCAAATGGTGCTATTAATAGTGTCTAGCTCATAAGTTTGTTGTGAGGATTGAACAAATCAGTATTTTTAAGCATACTTACAATAGCGACACATTAAAAGTTCAATAAATTGGTATAAGTAGAGATTAATGTAAGTTGGAATTTGCTTTCTAAAAGGCAATTTGCTCCACATCTATCAAGAATATAAAAAGTGTTCAAATTTTTTTTATCTAGTAATTCCTCTTCTAGGGAAGCTAACTAAACAAAATAACTAATTCAAAGCTTTATGTACAATGATGTTTATGAAAGCAACAGTTTTAATAAATTGGAAACAACTTGAATCTCTAACATTTGGAAACAAATTATTAAAATTATGTCATTAATAAGCATGGGTTATTTTAAATGCAACAGTTAAAATAATGAGGATAGGATGTCTACTACTAGCTAAGAAAAATAATAAGGACCTAGTTTACTGTTACACTTTAAATAACTAGAAAACTAAATATATGAAAAAAATAATTTTCAGATACTGGATAATGGGCAGATTGGGATTGTGATTCCTGAGAAGATGGAAACAAATGGGGTGAACCCTACAGTTGGTCCAGTTTGCTGCCTATGAGCAAGTTCCAGGCCATGGTACACTGGAGAGAGTGTAAAAGAACCTTATTGTTTTGCTGAATTAAGGAGAAAGAATGTCAGGAGGCAAGATAGCTAAGATGTGTGGGACTGAGTACCAGAAAAGAGGCAGCTACACATACAGATCCTTTAAGATTTGCAGCAGGATCTAGTAAAGTCTTTGGCTTAAGATTGATCTGTGCATGTGTAAGAGAATGCTTCCTAAGCCCAGAGAAATAACCACTGGAAAGGAACAGGCATCACAATTTCTGAAGCTCATACAGGACTGAACAATTCTTGGCCCTTAATAAGCCAGAATGGAAAGACATCAAAATCCACGGGGCATGGGTAGAGTCATCAAAATATATTGCCTTAGTGGAGAGAATAAATTATTACTAGATTGAAGACATCGTTGTACCTTTCTTAACAAAGCTTAAAGGCTTCAAAAGGATTTAACTAAATCCAAGCAACTGAACTGCAAACCATAACAAAAATCCAACAATGTATAAAGTAATGTAACAAAATTGAACGTAATGTAAAAGTCTGATGTCAAAAATTACTAGGCATTCAAAAAAGCCAGGAAAGGCTGGGCACAGTGGCTCATGCCTGAAATCCCAGCACTTTGGGAGGCCAAGGTGGGCCTAAGGTCAAGATCATCTAAGGTCAAGAGACTAGCCTGGCCAACATGGCAAAATCACGTCTCTACTAAAAATATAAAAATTAGCTAAGTGTGGTGGTGCACACTTGTAATCCCAGCTACTTGGGAGGCTGAGGCAGGAGAATCATTTGAACTCCAGCCTGGGCAACAGAGGGAGATTCTGTCTCAAAAAAAAAAAAAAGAAAGAAAGAAAGAAAGAAAGAAAAGAAAAAGCAGGAAAATAAGATATATGATTAGGATAAATATCAATTAATAGAAACAGATAAATGAAAGACATTAGTGGACAGTGAAATTAAAACAGCTATTATAAATGTTTCATATGTTTAAGAATATAGAGTAAACCATGAGCATAGGACAAATGTAAAATGTACAAAAGGCTTAAATATAACTTAAATAGTGATGTGAAATGCAATATCTGAAATGAAAAGAAAATACACAGGATAGGATTAGCAGTAGATTAGACAATGTAGAAGAGATGATCAGTGACTTGAAGATATGGTAATGAAAACTATACAAAATAAAACACAAAGACAAATAAAAGAAAACGAACAGAGCATTAGTGAGCTTGTAGGGCAACATCAAGTGTCTACAAGCTACTCAGGAGGCTGAGGCAGGAGAATCGCTTGAACCCGAGAGGCAGAGGTTGCAGTAAGCCAAGATTGTGCCACTGCACTCCAGCCTGGTGACAGAGCAAGACTCCATCTCAAAAAAAAAAAAAAAAAAAAAAACTGGAGTCCCAGAAAAGAAAATTAAAAAGTTTAGGGAGCAGATGTCAACAAAAGTATTTGAAGAAATAATGGCAAAAAAAATTCAAATTTGTATAAAAATTAATAAATACACAAAGGTAAAACTGTCAATGAATATCAAACAAAAGAATTCTAAAGAAAATCACACCAACACACATCATAATCAAATTTCTGGAAAAAAAAAATCAGTGATAACAAGAATCTTAAAAGAATCCAGAAAGGAACAAAGATAAAATATCATACTATATATCAGAAATTATACAAACAAGGAAAGAGTAGAGAGATATACTTAAAGTACATTAAGAAATAGAGAAAAGATCAGTGTTGGTGAGGATATAGAGATATTAGAACCCGTGACCACTGTTGGGAAGAATGCCAACAGTATAGCCACTATACAAAAGAGTATAGCGGTATCTCTAGAGATTGAAATAATTGAGAAGAATCAAACAGGAATTCTGGAGCTGAAAAATTCAATTGACAAACTGAAGAAAGAATCAGAGTCTCTCAAGAGCAGAGCTGAATCAAGCAGAAGAATTAGTGAGCTTGAAGACAGAGTATTTGAAAATGCATAGAGTAGCTGAAAAAATAAAAAATGACTCACGCCTCTAGGACTTATCAAACAGCCTCAAAATGGCAAATCTAAGTTACTGGCCTTAATGAGCGGATAGAAAAGGAGAGATCAGGGTAGAAAGTTTACTCAAAACGATAAGAGCGCTTTCCAAACCTAGGGAAAGATACCAATATTCAAGTACAAGAAAGTTATAGAATACCAAGAGGATCTGATGCAAAGAAGACTACCTCGGGGCATTTAATAATTAAACTCCCAAAGGTCAGAGATAAAGAAATCATCCCAAAAGCAACAAGATAAAAGAAGCAAATAATATATAATGGAACTCCAATAAGTCTGACAGAAGACTTTTCAGAGGAAAACTTATAGGCCAGGAGAGAGTGGCATGACATATTTAAAGTCCTAAAGGAAAAAGCCTTTTATGCTAGAATAGTATATCCAGTGAAAATCTCCTTCAAACGTGAAGGAGAAATGAAGACTTTCACAGACAAACAAAAGCTGAGGAATTCTGTCAACACCAGACCTGTTCTATAGGAAATGCTAAAGAGGGTTCTTCAGTCTGAAAGAAAGGACAGGAATAAGCAAAAAGAAATCATTTGATGGGGCCCAGAGCAGTGGCTCACTCCTATAATCCTAGCACTTTGGGAGGCTGAGGTGGGTGGGTCACAAGGTCAGAAGATCGAGACCATCCTGGACAACATGGTGAAATCCTGTCTCTACTAAAAATTAAAAAATTAGCTGGGAGTGGTGGTGGGCACCTCTAATCCCAGCTATTCAGGAGGCTGAGGCAGGAGAATTGCTTGAACCAGGGAAGCAGAGGTTGCAGTGAGCCAAGATTGTGCCACTGCACTCCAGCCTGGCAACAGAGTGAGACTTCCTCTCCCCTCAAAAAATAATAATAATAATTTGATGACACAAAACTCACTGGTACAGTAAGTACAAAAATAGATAATATAATACTGTAATTATGGTGTGTATATTTTTCGTATCTTCAGTAGGTAGACTAAAAGATTAACCTAAAAAATGGTGGAATGAAGTTAAACTGTAGAGTTTTTGTTGGTTCTCTTTGCCTGTTTTTGCTATCAGAGTACAATTGTCATTAGTTTAAGATAATGAGTTATAAGATGTTATTTGCAAGTTTCATGGTAATCTCAAATAAAAAAAGCCTACAACAAATGCACAAAAATATAAAGAAAGAAATTAAAACATACCACAGAAAATCACTTTCACAAAGAAGACAGGAAGAAAATGAAGAAAGGAGGAGGGGAGGAAAGGAGGAAAGGAGGAGGGGAGGAAAGGAGGAAAGGAGGAGAGGAGGGCAACGAAGGGAGGGCAACGAAGGGAGGGCAACGAAGGGAGGGCAACGAAGGGAGGGCAACGAAGGGAGGGGGAGGGGAGGGCAACAAGGGAGGGGAGGGGGGGCAACAAAGGGAGGGGGGAGGGCAACGAAGGGAGAAGGGGAGCGAACGAAGGAGGGGGGGGAGGGAATGAAGGAGGGGAGGGCGAGGGCAATGAAGGGAGGGGAGGGCAACGAAGGGAGGGGAAAAAGCAGTGTTAAGTGGAAAGTTAGTAGCAACAGGTGCCTACATGAAACATAGAAAGTTTTCAAATAATCTAACAATGCATCTTTAAGAACTAGGAAAGCAAGAGAACCAAACTCAAAATTAGTACAAGAAAAGAAATAAAGATCAGAGCAGAAACAAATGAAATTGAAATGAAAAAAAGATACAAAAGAACAAAATGTAAAGTTTTTTTAAAAAAATAAGATAAAAGTGACAAATCTTTAGCCAGACTAAGAAAAAATGAAAGAACTTCATAATAAAATCAGATTACAAGAGACATTACAATTGATATTACAGGAATTCAAAGGAACATTAGAGACTAATACGAGCAACTATATGCCAATAAATTGGAAAGTTTACAAGAAATTGATAAATTCCTAGATACCTACAACCTACCAAAATTGAACCATGAAGAGATCCAAAACCTGAATAGACCAGTAAGATCAAATCTGCAATAAAAGGGCATCTAAGTAAAGTCAGTGACCCAATGGCTTCACTACTAAACCCTACTAAACATTTAAAGAAGAACTAATACCAGTCCTACTCAAACTATTCCCAAACATAGAGGAGGGAATACTTCCAAACTTATTCTACAAACCCGGTTTTACTGATATCAGTATAAGACAATGACATGTCAAAAATATAAAACTACAGGCCAATATCCTTGATAAACATTGTTGCAAAAATCCTCAACAAAATACTAGCAAACCACATTCAACAATATGTTAAAAAGATCATTCATCACGGCAAGTGGGATTTATCCCTGGATGCAAGAATGGTTCAACATATGCAAAATCAGTGTGATACATCATATCAACAAAATGAAAGATAAAAACCATATTATTTTATTTGATGCTGAAAAAGCATTTGATAAAATTCAACATTCTTTCATGATAAAGAACCCTCAAATACTGGAATAGAATGAACACACCTAAATAAAATAAAGTCTGTATATGATAGATCCATGGCTAATATACTAAATGGGGAAAGCTGAAAGCCTTTCTTCTAATATCTGGAACAAGACAAAAATGCCCATTTTGATCACGGTTATAAAACATAGTATTGGAAATCTAAGCCAGAGAAATCAGACAAGGGAAAGAAATAAAAGGCATCCAAACTGGAAAGGAAGAAGTTAAATTATCCTTGTTTGTGCACGATAGAATATTATATTTGGAAAAAACTAAAGATTCCTCCAAAAGATTGTTGGAATTAATTCTTTAAAAATTCAGTAAAGTTACAGGATAAAATTCACATAAAAAATTAGTAGCATTTTATATGCCAACAGTGAACAGTGTGAAAAAGAAATCAAGAAAGTAATCTTACAGTAGCTACAAATAAAATAAAATACCTAGGAACAAACTTAACCAAAGTGAAATATCTCTACAATAAAAACTAAAACATTGATACAAGAAATTGAAGAGAACACAAAAAAATGGAAAGATATTCCATGTTCTTGGATGCAAGAATCAATATTGTAAAAATGTTCATACCACCCAAAGCAATTTACAGATTCAATGCAATTCCTATCAAAATCCCAGTGATAATCTTCACCGAAACAGAAAAGGCAATACTAAAATTTATATGGAACCATGAAAGACTGAGAATATCCAAAGCCATCCTGAGAAAAGAGAACAAAACTGGAGGAGTCATAATACCTTCAAATTATACTACAGAGCTGTACCAACCAAAAAAGCATGGTATTGGCATTAAAACAGACACATAGAACAATGGAACAGAATAGAGAATCCAGAAATAAATTTGTAGATCTACAGTGAACTCATTTTCGACAAAGGTGCCAGAACATGCATTGAGGAAAGGAGTCTCTTCAACAAAGGGTGCTCTCGAAACTAGATATCCACATACAGAAGAAAGAAACTAGGCCCCTATCTCTCATCAGATACAAAAATCAAATTAAAATGGATTAGAGACTTAAATCGAATACCTCAAACTATGAAACTACTAAAGAACAACATTGTGGAAATTCTCTAGGATGCTGGTCTGGGTAAAGATTTTTTGAATACTACCCCAAAAGCACAGGCAGCCAAAGCAAAAAGGACAAATGGAATCACATCAAGTTAAAAAGCTTCTGAACAGCAAAGAAAAAGAAAAGTGAAGAGACAATCTATAGAACAGGAAAAAATATTTGCAAACTATCCATCTGACAAAGGACTAATAACCAGAATATATAAAAAGAGTTCAAATAACTCTATAGGAAAAACCCAATAACTTGATTTTAAAAGTGGGCAAAAGATATGAATAGACACTTTTTTTTCTAAAGACAAACAAGCATATGAGAAGATACCCAACATCATTGATCAGAGAAATGCAAATCAAAACTACAAAGAGCTATCATCTTACCCCAATTAAAACAGCTTTTATTCAAGGACTGGCAATAACAAATGCTGGTGAGGGATGTGGAGAAAGGGAATTTTGATACATTGTTCACGGGAATACAAATTATTATAGCCACTATGGAAAACACCATCGAATTTCCTCAAAAGAATTGAGAATAGAACTACCATATTATTCAGGAATCCCACTGCTAGGTGTACACTCAAAGGAAAGGAAATCAGTACATGGAAGAGATATCTGCACTTCCATGTTTATTGCAGCACTATTCATAATAGCCAAGATTTGAAAACAACTTAGTGTCCATCAGTATAAATGGATAAAGAAAGTGTGGTACATATACACAATGGAGTATTATTCAGCCATAAAAAGAGGATGAGATCCTGTCATTTGCAACAACATGGATGGAACTAGAGGCCATTACTTTAGGTGAAATAAGCCAGTCACAGGAAAACAAACTTTGCATGTTCTCACTCAATGGTGGAAGCTAAAAATTCAAACAATTTTACTCATGGAGAGTAGAATGATGGTTCCCAGGGATTTAGAAGGGTAGTGGAGAAAGGGGCCAAAATGAAGTGGTTAACATGTATAAAAATATATTTAGATACAATGAATAAGATCTAGTATTTGATAGCACAACAGGGTGACTGCAGCCAGAAATAATTTGCTGTACATTTTGGAATAACTGAGAAAATACAATTGGAATGTTAGTAACACAAAGAAATTATGAACACAAAGAAATTATAAACCAAAATAGTTTAATTTATAAAACCAAAGAGTGAAATGAGATAATGGAATTTAATATTTAATGGGCATAAAATTTCAGTCAAGCAAGATTAAAAAGTTCTAGAGATCTGCTGTAGTGACTACATATATATGATATATATATATTTATATAT
>NW_016804439.1:1615088-1629631 GCF_001698545.2 Rhinopithecus bieti | reverse complement strand
AAAATAAAAAAATAAAATAAAATAAAATAAAATAAAATAAAATCACATTAAAATGAGCAAAGGACTCAAATAGACATTTTTCTAAGGAATACTCACAAATTAAAGATAGAATTACCATATAATCCAGCAAGCCCACTTCTGGGTATATATATTACATTGTTCACATTGAATATATACAATTTTCATTTGTCAATTCTACCTCAATAGAGCTGAAAAAGATAATTGGCAGCTAAAAGCAAGAATACTTACAGTATAGTGTGGGACTTATAGCATATGTAGAAGCAAAACGTAGCAACAATAGGACAAAGGATTTCCGGTGAGAAATTGAAGTATATTGTTGTAAGATACTTAAATATGATGTGATTTGCCATTATTTAAAGGAGATTGTGATAAAATAAAAATGCACATTGTAGACCTTGGAAGAGTTTCTTAATGTGTGATTTAAGATCAAAAGCCAATAGTATAGATAAATTAGAATCACAAAATACTCAATTTATTCAAAATAAGAAACAAAAAAAGAATAAAGAGAAATAGAATAGAAATGAATTGGAAAAATGGTAGATTTCGAATCAACCATGTTGATAATTACATTAAATGTAAATGATACAGTCTCTTCAATTGTCACTGGATAAAAGATGACACAATTATATGCTGTCTTTGAGAGATCATCTTAAACATAAGGATATGGATTGAAATTAAAAGAATGTACAAAAGCTTTATCATACAAACAGTAATTTTTGAAAAGTCACAGTGGCTATATTTATTCAGACAAAATAGATTACAGCATAAAGAATGTTTCCAGTGACTAATGGGATAAAGATGACTCAATTATCTTAAATGTGCTTGTACATAACAAGACAGTTACAAAATATGTAATAGAAAAAAAGATAGAAAGGAAAGGCAAAAGAAACAAGTCTAACATTATAGTTGGAGATTAACTTTGTCTCTTATTAATTGCTAGAAAAGGCAGACAGAAAATCAGTAGAGTTGTAGACAACATAAATAGCCCAATCAACCAAATTATTGTAATAGACACTTAAAAGGACACTCAACCCCAAAACAGCAAAATATACATTATTTTCAAGTATACATAAAACATTCACCAATATAGACAATATTGTGGGTCTTGAACTATTTTTTTTTTTTACTAATTTTGAGAGAACTGAATTCATTAAAAGAAAATGTCATTTGACGAGAATATTAAAGTGGAAATCAATAGAATATAGAAAACCTGCAAAGATTTAGAAAATAAGTCATATTATTCTAAAAAAATACATGGAGTGAAGAAAAAATAAGAAGTGGAAAATATTTTAATTGAATGATAATAAAAGCACAACACATCAGATTTGTGATAGGTAGTGACAGGAGAGAAATCCACAGCATTAAATGTTTATGTAGAAAAGAAGAAAAGTTTCAGATCAATGATCTAAGATCCAACTATGAGAAACTAAAGAGCAGCAAATTAAACCTAGAGTAAGATTGAGGGAACAAATACAAATAAAAGATATCAGTGAACAACAACAACGACAAAAACAAACAACACAGGAAAACAATATAAATAAAAGCTGGTTCCAGAAGGTTAATAAAATTAATCTAGCCACACCGATAAGGAAAAATATCAGAATGAATGAGGGGACACTGCTCCTGATACTACAGACAAAAAGACTATTTTGAAGAATTTCGTGACAATAAATTTAACCATATAAATGGAATGGACAAATTCATTAAAAGTACAACCACCAAAGCTCACTAAAAGACACAGTTAATCTGAATAGTTTTATATGTATTTTTAAAGATTAAATATGTAATTTATAACTTTCTCACAAAGGAAACATCAGGTCCAGATGAGATCACTGCTAAATTCTTACAAACATTTTTGAAAGAAAGGAGATCAATTCTGAAAAGTCATCCAGAAAATAAAAGATGAAGGAGCACTTCTTAACTCATTATTTGAGACCAGCATCTCCCTGCTACCAAAGTAGAAAAAGACATGAGAAAATTAGACTAATATTACTAAAGAACTAAGTATAAAACATTCCTATGAAAATATAAACTATTTTTAAAGGTTTGCATATCATAACAAGTGGGAAACCAAGATTACTTTAATATTCAAAACTCCAACATTATTAACCATATTAAGAAACTGAAAAAGAAAAGCTATATGATCATATCAATAAATCCAGAAATAGCATATGATAAAATTCAATACTCATTCATGACAAACTTTTACCCTCTTTGGAATAGAACTTTTCTATTTTAATAAAGAGCAACTACATAAACCTATAGCTAATAGTATACTCAATAGTGTAAGAATTGTTCCTTCCAAAATCAGGCACAAGGCAAGGATTTCTAAATACATCACCTCTATGTAAAAGTGTGTTGAAACTCCTAGCAATGATAATAAGCCAAGAAAAAAATAAAATAAACAGTAGAAAGGAAGAAGTTAAACTGGCTTTAATCAATAAGATATAGTTTTCACACAGAAATGACTAAAGTATGTACAAAAAAAGCATTACTTCCAAACAGTGAATTTATCAAGTTTGCAAGATGCAAATTTAATATACAAATCAGTTGTATTTATATCTATTAGCAAAATAAAAAGGGACTTAAAAAATTTTAAACATAGATTATCAGAACTATATATTTAAGGTTAAAGATAACAAAATATGTGAAAAACAATTACACAGAATATTTTAAAATATTGCTGAGTGTAATTAGAGAGGACCCAAAAAAATGTAAGGATATACCATGGTGAATTCCATGGTATTCTACGGTATATTCTATTTCATGATGAATTGGAAGGCTCTATAGGGGAGGCAAAATTTTACTTCCTCCCTTTTAGGACTTTTCAGATGGGCCTGAGGATTAAATTGACATAAGACAGATCAACAGGAGAAAAGCATACAAATCTGTTTAATACAAGTTTTACATGGCACGGGAGCCCTCATAAAGAAATGAAGACCCAAAGACACAGACATGAACACTTACATACTGAATTAGAGTAGTAAATTATGAAAACGTGACAAGGCAAAGGGGTTTGGGCTAAAGTAGTTAATTGTGTAGAGAAGGGGCTAGGAAGATAAAGATTAGTCTAACAATGTTTGTACACATTTTCCTCATCCTTAATTTCCTGTCCTTAATGATGAGAATGATGCTTTCCTCTGGGAGGAAATCTTTTACATAGGAATTCCACCTCCTGCTTTCAAGACACACAAAAAAAGTATGAGTGATCCTCTTCCCCTGTTGTTTTCGATTGTCCTTAACCAGAAATAGTCAACATGCCAAAGAAGCATATTTTTAACCCCTTCAGCTCTATAGCATTAAGCTGTCCATTTTCCCCAAATTGATATAGATTCAACAAAATGCCACTTAAAATCCCAGAAAGATTTTGTAAATAAATTGTTAAGCTGATTCTAAAACTTATATGAAATTGTAAGAACATAGAATAGGCAAAACAACTTTTAAGGAGAAGAAAAAAGTTGGAAGGACCCAAATTACGAGTTTAAGAATGACCAGAAAGCTACAGAAATCAAGGCAATGTTGTATTGAGACTCACACATATGTTGTCAATTGATTTTCAACAAAGGTCACAAAACAAATCAGTGGAAAAAGGATAGTGTTTTCAATAGGTGATGCTAGAATAAATAAATATCTATATGTAAAAAGAGAAAACCCAGGCTGAGTGCCGTGGCTCACACCTGTAATCCCAGCACTTTGGGAGGCTGGGGTAGGTGGATCACCTGAGGTTAGGAGTTCGAGAACACCCTGACCAACATGGAGAAACCCCGTCTTTACTGAAAGTACAAAACTAGGCAGGCGTGGTGGTGCATGCCTGTAATCCCAGCTACTCGGGAGGCTGAGGCAGGAGAACTGCTTGAACCCAGGAGGTGGAGGTTGTGATAAGGTGATATAATGCCATTGCACTCTAACCTGGGCAACAAGAGCGAAACTCCATCTCAAAAAAATAAATAAATAAATAAAATAAGAGAGAGAGTGAGCCCATACTTAACTCATACTGTAATGAAAAATTAATCCTAGTCCTAAATGTATGAACTAAAGGTATAAAACTTCCAGAAGAAAAGAGGAAAAATAATCATATCCTAAGATAAGGAAAGATTTATTAAATAGGACACAAGAAGAACCATTTAAGATAAGTTAAATATCAAAATTGAAAACGTTTGCTCTTCAAAGGGCACAATTATGGAAATGAACAGTCAAACCGCAGACTTGGAAAAAACATTTACACTACATATAAGGATACAATTATATATTGCATATGTATATTTTATATATAAAAGAACTTGCGTCCTGAACATGTGAAGAATTTTACAATTTTAAAATCCAGCAAATGCAAAAAATTTGAATAGACACTTTCTTAAATAATGTATAATGAAATGTAAACACATTGTTATTGGCTAAATTGTGTCTCCTCACCACCATCACCCCCAAGTTTATATGTTGAAGTTTTTTGGGGTTTTTTTTGTTTTGTTTTGTTTTGTTTTTTTTGAGATGGAGTCTCACTCTATCACCCAGGCTGGAATGCAGCGGCGTGATCTCAGCTCACTGCAACCTCCACCTCCTGGGTTCAAGCAATTCTTTTGCCTCAGCCTCCTGAGTAGCTGGGATTACAGGCATGTGCCATCACACCCGGATAATTTTTTGTATTTTTCAGTAGAGACAGGGTTTCTCCATGTTGGACAGGCTGATCTCGAACTCCTGACCTCGTGATCCACCCGCCTTGGCCTGCCAAAGTACTGAGATTACAGGCATGAGCCACCATCCCTGGCCTATATGTTGAAGTTTTAACCCACCCCATGCCTCAGAATGTGACTGTATTTGGAGATAATTATTTCTATAAAGAAAGACCTTAAGTTAAAATGAGGTTATTAGGATGGACCTAATCCATTGTGACATTATGTCTTTGTAAGAAAAACAGATTAGGGCACAGCTGCATACAGAGAGAAGACAACGTGAAGATATAGCGAAAGGTTAGCTATCTGCAAGCCAAGAAGAGAAACTTTGAGGTGGGGGAGGGAATAAACAAGGGGGAAAAAAAACCAAGTCTAAAATTGTAATACAGTCTTGGCTTCTTTGTCTTCTTAGTATCTTCATTTTATCTTTGCTATCTGTTCTTTACATCTCAAGATCAATCTCTTAAAAGCAGGATGTGATTCTAAAATTACATCCTAAAATGTATTGATACTTGTCTTTGAGAAGTGGAAACTAATTCAACTCCCCTTGAATGTGAGCTGTAATTAGCAACTTGCTTCTAACAACTCAAATATGGCAGATGTGATGATCTGTGCTTCTAAGACTGAGTCTTAAAAGGCATCACAGCTTTCTCCTTGTTATCTTGCTCTTGGATCACCTGCCTTGAGAGAAATCCATCATCATGTCATGATAACACTCAAGCAGCCCTATGGAGAGGTCCATATGGAAGGGCACTAAGCTTCCTCCCAGTAGCCAGTGAGGAGCAGTTTTCCTGTCATTGGCCATGTGAGTGAACCATGATCCCCAGTTCCAGTTAAGCCTCAAATGACTTAAACGGCTCCAGTTAACATCTTGACTGCAGCCCCAAGCCAGTTAAGCTGCCCCTGAATTCTCAACCCCCAAAAAGTATACGCTAATAAATATGTATTGTTTTTTTAGATGGTAAGTGCTGGGGTAATTTGTTACATAGAAATACTGCCCCCATTGCAGGGGAGTTTTATCCTAACCTTCCTCAGAGGTTGACTATCTTATGGAACCCGGGCATACAAAAAGACCCGAGTGTTCTCTGGGTTTGGAAATTTACTTCAGTATGGAATTATAGAAAGGAGGAATTTCTTTATTGGGCTATGTGGTAGGAAAAAAAAATCTCAATAAAAGAAGGCATGACCTCTTAGGCTAATAGTCAACCTACTACTAGCATAAGCAATCTGAAATAATTATTTTCCACACAAACAGGACTTCAAATGTAGATAAATCCCTTTAATAAGGAGTTTCACAGAAGCCTAAAGTTCCTGAGAGTTGGTTTCGAAGGTTACATTTCTTTGGAATTCTAGATTTGCCACTGTTCACAGTATAAACCTAAATCACTTAGCTTTTTTGAGTCTTATATATAGTAATTATTCATCAGGTTTTGGTCAAAGAAACTTTTGAGAATCTCGAATCTTTCTCCTAATACAAAATGCCACAGTAGGTTTAAGAATTACCTTTTTTTTCTTTTTTGAGGAAAATATTTTCTACCTGGAATTTATGTATGGTTAAACTTGAGTAATTCTAGTAGTTAGGGTCCAAGTAACTTATTGTTTTCTGGCATTGTATTATCTGAAGATGTTTAACTATATGGTTTACTACAAACTACTACTGAATATATTAACTACTGCTTTATGAATGATTTCTGTTTCAGTTATTATTTTTCTTTCTGTTCCTGAGGAAGTTGAGAATCCAGACTAATATAGGCATAGAGTTGTACATACCTAGAGCAGCTGACTTACACAACCTGCCACAACACACCTATTTATTTGATGTAATTTATTAATTACTGATGTTAAATATTAATTCACAACTTCACCTAGGGAGGTTATATTTTAAAAAACCCTCAAGATTAGTTCACTGCCTGGTTTCTGTACATTCAGCTTTTTTGTTTAATGAACCTCTTTTTATTGGAATATCAGAAAAGTAACTCAGAATGAAAGGGCATATTGATCACAGATCAGTAGCATCATATTCACAAATAGCCCTGTTTTGTCATTTATGGAGTAACATATAGGGATCACAGGAGCACACATACAACCCCTGATTTTATTGTGTTAAATGGGTTGCATTGTCCGTTTCAACACTTCTAGCTAAGTATAACTACTAATAGCCACAAAGACACTTTTCCTGTAGATTAGCCTCTTTACAGATAAAAGATTATTTGGAATAGAGGGCATATGAAATCAATCTGTTAGATACTTAAGTTGAATTAATACCTGTTCTATAAAGAATGAAAAAGAAGGTACTAAGACATTGCATTTGAAGATGGCTGAACAGGAACAGCTCTGGTCGGCAGCTCCCAGTGAGATGGATGCAGAAGGCAGGTGGTTTCTGCATTTCCAACTGAGGTACCTGGCTTATCTCACTGAGACTGGTTAGACAGTGGGTGCAGCCCACAGAGGACAAGCCGAAGCAGGGTAGGGCGTCGCCTCACCTGGGAAATACAAGGGGTCAGGGAGGTCCCTCCCCTAGCTAAGAGAAGCCCTGAGGGACTGTGCCCCAAAGGATAGAGCTATCCAGCCCACATACTATGCATTTCCCACTGTCTTCACAACCCACAGACCAGGAGATTCCCTTGGGTGCCTACGCCACCAGAGCCCTGGGTTTCAAGCACAAAGCTGGGTGGCCATTTGGGCAGACACCAAGCTAGCTGCAGGAGGTTTTTTTGGTTTTGTTTTGTTTTGTTTTTCCTTACCCCAGTGGAGCCTGGAATACCAGCAAGACAGAACCATTCATTCTTCTGGAAAGGGGACTGAAGCCAGGGAAGCCGAGGGGTCTCACTCAGTGGATCCCATCACAATGGAGCTCAGCAAGCTAAGATCCACTGACTTGAAATTCTCACTGCCACGACAGCAATCTGAAGTCAACCTGGGATGTTTGAGGTTGGTGGGGGAAGGGGTGTCTGCCATTACTGATGCTTGAGTAGGCAGTTTTCCCCTTGCAGTGTAAACAAAGTCATTCGGAAGTTTGGACTAGGCAGAGCCCACCACAACTTGGGAAAGCCACTGTAGCCAGACTGCCTCTCTAGGTTCCTTTTCTCTGGGCAGGGCATCTCTGCAAGAAAGGCAGCAACCCCAAGACAGGGGCTTATAGATAAAACTCCCATCTCTCTGGGACAGAGCACCTGGGGGAAGGGGCAGCTGTAGGCACAGCTTCAACAGACTTAAGCATTCCTGCCTGCTGGCTCTGAAGAGAGCAGTGGATCTCCCAGCACAGTGCTTGAACTCTGCTAAGGGACAGACTGCCTCCTCAAGTGGGTCCCTGACCCCCATGCTTCCTGATGGAAGCTCTTCCCAGAAGGGGCTGACAGATACCTCGCACAGGAGAGCTCTGGCTGGCATCTGGCAGGTTCCCCTCAGGGGTCAAGCTTCCAGATGAAGCAGCAGGGAGAAATCTTTGCTGTTCTGCAGCCTCCACTGGTGATACCCAGGCAAACAGGCTCTGGAGTGGACCTCCAGCAAACTGCAGCAGACCAGCAGAAGAGGGGCCTGTTAGAAGGAAAGCTAGCAAACAGAAAGCAATAGCATCAACATCAACAACAACAACAAAAGACCACTCAAAAACCCCATCTGGAGGTCACCAACATCAAAGACCAAAGGTAGACAAATCCACGAAGATGAGGGAAAACCAGGGCAAAAAGGTTGAAAATTCCAAAAACCAGGATGCCTCTTCTTTCCCAAAGGATCACAACTCCTCGCCAGCAACGGAACAAAACTGGACAGAGAATGAGTTTGATAAATTGACAGAAGTAGGCTTCAGAAGGTGGGTAATAACAAACTCCTCCAAGCTAAAGAAGCGTATTCTAACCCAATGCATGGAAGCTAAGAACCTTGATATAAGGTTACAGGAACTGCTAACTAGAATAACCAGTTTAGAGAAGAACATAAATGACCTGATGGAGCTGAAAAACACAGCACAAGAACTTCATGAAGCATACACAAGTATCAATAGCCATATCGATCAAGCGGAAGAAAGGATGTCAGAGATTGAGTATCAACTTAATGAAATAAAGTGTGAAGACAAGTTAGAGAAAAAAAGACTGAAAAGGAATGAACAAAGCCTCCAAGAAATATGAGAATATGTGAAAAGACTAAGCCTACGTTTGATTGGTGTACCTGAAAGTGATGGGGAGAATGGAACCAAGTTGNAAAACACAGCACAAGAACTCATGAAGCATACACAAGTATCAATAGCCATATCGATCAAGCGGAAGAAAGGATGTCAGAGATTGAGTATCAACTTAATGAAATAAAGTGTGAAGACAAGTTAGAGAAAAAAAGACTGAAAAGGAATGAACAAAGCCTCCAAGAAATATGAGAATATGTGAAAAGACTAAGCCTACGTTTGATTGGTGTACCTGAAAGTGATGGGGAGAATGGAACCAAGTTGGAAAACACTCTTCAGGATATTATCCAGGAGAACTTCCCCAACCTAGAAAGACAGCCCAACAATCAAATTCAGGAAATACAGAGAACACCACAAAGATATTCCTTGAGAAAAACAACCCCAAGACACATAATCGTCAGATTCACCAAGGTTGAAATGCAGGAAAAAATGTTAAGGGCAGCCAGAGAGAAAGGTCAGGTTGCCCACAAAGGGAAGCCCATCACATCAACAGCAGATCTCTCTGCAGAAACCCTACAAGCCAGAAGAGAGTGTTGGCCCGACATTCAACATTCTTAAAGAAAAGCATTTAACCCAGAATTTCCTATCTAGCCAAACTAGGCTTCATAAGTAAAGGAGAAATAAAATCCTTTACAGACAGGCAAATGCTGAGGGATCTTGTCACCACCAGGCCTGCCTTACAAGAGCTCCTGAAGAAAGAAGCACTAAATATGGAAAGGAAAAACCAGTACCAGCCACTGCAAAAACATACCAAAATGTAAAGACCATCAATACTATGAAGAAAACGGCATCAACTAATAGGCAAAATAACCAGCTAGTGTCATAACGACTGGATCAAATACACACAAAACAGTATTAACCTTAAATGTAAACTGGCTAAATGCCCCAATTAAAAGACACAGACTGGTAAACTGGATAAAGAGTCAAAACCCACTGGCATGCTGTATTCAGGAGACGCATCTCACAAGACACACATAGACTCAAAATAAAGGTATGGAGGAAGATTTTATAAGCAAATGGAAAGGAAAGAAAAAAAAAGCAGGGGTTGCAATGCTAGTCTCTGATAAAACAGACTTTAAACCAACAAACATCAAAAAAGACAGAGAAGGGCATCACATAATGGTAAAGGGATCAATGCAACAAGAAGGTAACTATCCTAAATGTATATGCACCCAATACAGGAGCACCCAGATTCATAAAGCAAGTTCTTAGAGACCTACAAAGAGACTCAGAGACCCACACAATAATAGCAGGAGAATTTAACACCCCACTGTCTGTATTAGACAGATTGATGGGACAGAAAACTAACAAGGATATTCAGGACTTTAACTCAGCTCTGGACCAGGCAGACCTAATAGACATCTACAGAACTCTCCACCCCAAATCAACAGAATATGCGTTCTTCTCAGTACCAAATTGCACTTTTTCTAAAATTGACCACATAATTGGAAGTAAAAGACTCCTCAGTCCTCAGCAAATGCAAAAGAATGGAAATCATAACAGTCTCTCAGACCACAGTGCAATCAAATGGATTAAGAAACTCACTCAAAACCACACAACTACATGGAACCTGAACAACCTACTCCTGAATGACTACTGGGTAAATAACAAAATTAAGGCAGAAATAAATAAATTCTTTGAAACCAATGAGAACAAAAACACAATGTATGAGAATCTCTGGGACCCATTTAAAGTAGTGTGTAGAGGGAAATTTATAACACTAAATGCCCACAGGGAAAGGTGAGAAAGATCTAAAACTGACAGCCTAACATTAAAAGAACTATAGAAGCAACAGCAAACAAATTCAAAAGCTAGCAGAAGAAAAGAAATAACTAAGATCAGAGCAGAACTGAAGGAGATAGACACACGAAAAACCCTTTAAAAAAAAAATCAATGAATCCAGGAGCTGTTTTTTTTGAAAAGATTAACAAAATAGACTGCTAGCCAGACTAATAAAGAAGAAAAGAGAAGAATCAAATAGACACCATAAAAATGATAAAGGGGATATCACCACCAATACCACAGAAATACGAACTACCATCAGAGAATACTATAAACACATCTACGCAAATACAAACTAGAAAATCTAGAAGAAATGGATAAATCCTGGACACATACACCCTCCCAAGACTAAATCAGGAAGAAGGTGAATCCCTAAATAGAACAATAACAAGTTCTGAAATTGAGGCAGTAATTAATAGCCAAACAACCAAAAAAGGCCCAGGACCAGATGGATTCACAGCCAAATTCTACTAGAGGTAAAAAAAAGGAGCTGTTACCATTCCTTCTAAAACTATCCCAAGCAATAGAAATAGAAGGAATCCTCCCTAACTCTTTTTATGTAGCTAGCAACATCCTGATACCAAAACCTGGCAGAGACACACACACAAAAAAAGAAAATTTCAGGCCAGTATCCCTGATGAACACTGATGCAAAAATCCTCAATAAAATACTGGCCAACCGAATCCAGTGGCACATTAAAAAGCTTATCTGCCACAATTAAGTAGGCTTCATCCCTGGGATGCAAGGCTGGTTCAACATATGTGAATCGATAAACATAATCCTTCACATAAACAGAACCAATGACAAAAACCACATGATTATCTCAATAGATGCACAAAAGGATTTTGATAAAATTCAACACCCCATTCATGCTAAAAACTCCCAATAAACTGTATTGATGGAACATACTTCAAAATAATAAGAGCTATTTATGACAAACCCACAGCCAATACCATATTGAATGGGCAAAAGATGGAAAAATTCCCTTTGAAAACCAGCAGAAGACAAGAATGCCCTCTCTCACCACTCCTATTCAACATAGCATTGGAAGTTCTGGCCAGGGCAATTAGGTAAGAGAAAGAAATAAAGGATATTCAAATAGGAAGAGAGGAAGTCAAATTACCTCTGTTTGCAGGTGACATGATTGTATATTTAGAAAACCCCGTCATCTCAGTCCAAAAACTCCTTAAGCTGATAAGCAACTTCAGCAAAGTCTCAGGATACAAAATCAATGTGCAAAAGTCACAAGCATTCCTATACACCAACAATAGACAAAGAGAGCCAAATCATGAGTAAACTCCCATTTACAATTGCTACAAAGAGAATAAAATACCTAGGAATACAACTTACAAGGGATGTGAAGGACCTCTTCAAGGAGGACTGTGAACCACTGCTCAAGGAAATAAGAGAAGACACAAACAAATGCAAAAACATTCCATGCTCATAGTTGGGACAAATTAATATCGTGAAGATAGTCATACTGCCCAAAGTAATTTATGGATTCAATGCTATTCCCTTCAAGCTACCACTGACTCTCTTCACAGAATTAGAAAAAAACTACTTTAAATTTCATATGGAATCAAAAAAGAGCCTATGTAGCCAAGACAATACTAAGCAGAAAGAACAAAGCTGGAGGCATCACACTACCTTACTTCAAACTATATTACAAGGCAACAGTAATCAAAGCAGCATGATACTGGTAACAAAACATATATAGACCAATGGAACAGAACAGAGGCCTCATTAATAACATCACACATCTCCATCTACCAGTTGATCTTTGACAAACATGACAAAAACAAGCAAGGGGGAAAGGATTCCCTATTGAATAAATGGTGTTGAGAAAACTGGCTAGCCATATGAAGAAAACTGAAACTGGACCCTTTCCTTACACCTTATACAAAAATTAACTCAAGATGGATTAAAGATTTAAATGTAAGACCTAAAACCATACAAAAAACCTTAGAAGAAAACCTAGGCAATACCATTCAGGACATAGGCATGGGTAAAGACTTCATGACTAAAATACCAAAAGCAATTGCAACCAAAGCCATAAATGGGATCTAATTAAAGAGCTTCTGCACAGCAAAATAACTATCATCAGAGTGAACAGACAACCTACAGAATGGAAGAAAATTTTTGCAATCTATCCAGCTGACAAAGAGCTAATATCCAGAATCTACAAGGAACTTAAACAAATTTCCAAGAAAAAAAAAAACAAAAGACCCATCAAAAAGTGGGTGAAGGATATGAATAGACACTTCTCAAAAGAAGACATTTATGCAGCCAATAAACATGAAAAAAAGCTCATTATGACTGGTCATTAGAGAAATGCAAATCAAAACCACAATGAGATGCCATCTAACGCCAGTAAGAATGGCGATCAATAAAAAGTAAGGAAAAAACAGATGTTGGAGAGGATATAGAGAAATAGGAACATTTTTACACTGTTGGTGGGAGTGTAAATTAGTTCAACCATTGTGGAAGACAGTGTGACGATTCCTCAAGGATCTAGAACCAGAAATACCATTTGACCCAGCAATCCCATTACTGGATATATATTCAAAGGATTATAAATCACTCTATTATAAAGACACATGCTCTCATGTTTATTGCAGCACTATTCACAATAGCAAAGACTTGGAACCATCCCAAATTCCCATCAATGATAGACTGGATTAAGAAAATGTGGCACATACACACCATGAAACACTATGCAGCCATAAAAAAGGATGAGTTCACATCCTTTGCAGGAACACGGATGAAACCGAAAACCATCATTCTCAGCAAACTAACACAGGAACAGAAAACCAAACACCGCACGTTCTCACTCATAAGCGGGAGTTGAACAATGAGAACATGTGGGCACAGGGAGGGGAACATCACACACTGGGGCCTGTCAGGGGTGGGGACTGGGGGAGGGAGAGCATTAGGAGAAATACCTAATGTAGATGACAGGTTGAGGGGGTGCAGCAAACCACCATGGCACATGTATACCTATGTAACAAACCTGCACGTTCTGCACAGGTATCCCAGAACTTAAGTATAATAAAAAATAAAAATAAAAATAAAACATTGCATTTGGTTTCTATTGGAACAACATGGCAGCAGGAATCAGGTCAGTGGGCTCACTCCTCCATATGGACCTGTTATAGTATATTCCTAAAAATTCGTAACTTACTTTCAAAAGAAAGCAAAAACAATGCTTTCCTATTTACTACATATTTCTCCCAGCTTAAGAGATGGATTTCCAGTGGAGCTATTCTGGTTTGAGCCCTTCTCACTGATTGGCTGCCAATGTGGATTTCATAAAATCTCACCTTTCAAATACATACTAAGGAGAATGGTGTGATATTAAATAGCGACCAACTGCAATAAGCAGAACAAAATAAACCCTTTTATAAGATTCTTATTTTCTAAAGACATATAATTTCCAAGTTTCAGTTCTAAAAAAAAGCCTTATTTCTTTAACATTAAAAGAACACAAAACCAAAAGAAAGCAGCTGTTACATGACAGTTGATAGGGGATACTTAGGTAAGGAGCATAAGATAACTGAATGCCACCTCCAACTCTCTCCAACCACAACTCCATCCATGTTCTCCTCTTACAGTGAAAAAAAAAAGAAAACAGAAGATGAGTCTACTACCATAATTCACGTTAAAGAATGACAGCCTAAGATAATTAAAAGGACTCTTTAGCAATTTATGATAATGTACAATCATATTCTTTTCTCCTAAAAGACTTGCATTATTGTATTTATTTTTTATTAAGGTGAAATATCACTCGTCTTGCAAGAGATGTGAAATTATCCTTATTAGATACTTTTCTTTGACATTGGTATTTTAACACCATGATTGAACCAGATGGAAGACAACTTTTTTTTTTTTTTTTTTTT
>NW_016804439.1:1596776-1613124 GCF_001698545.2 Rhinopithecus bieti | reverse complement strand
TTTTTTTTTTTTTTTTTTTTTTTTTTTTTTTTTTTACTTTAAGTTCTGGGATACTTTTGTAACTACTGATTTTTTTTTTTTTTTACTTTAAGTTCTGGCATATATGTGCAGAACGTGTAGGTTTGTTACATAGTTATACATGTGCCATGGTGGTTTGCTGCACCTATCACCCTGTCATCTAGGTTTCAAGCCCTGCATGCATTAGGTATTTCTCCTAATGCTCTCCCTCCCCTTGCCCCTTACCCCCCAACAGGCCCTGGTGTGTGATGTTCCCTTCCTTGTGTCCATGTGTTCTCACTGTTCAACTCCCACCTATGAGTGAGACTATGCAGTGTTTGGTTTTCTGTTCCTGTGTTAGTTTGCTGAGAAAGATGGCTTTTAAGTCACCTCAATTCAACTATGAAACTTCATTGTAGGAACTGTGATTTTTACAGCAAGTTTTCTAGGATACAGTTTGTTAAGACATTGGTAGGAACCAGAAGGGTCATAATATACAACTATATCTAACCCTATTCTTTTTCCACTATGCCATGTTGTATCTTTTTTAAAATGTCCGTTTCCAGTGTCCCTATCGCAGAGTTAAGAAACACAAAGAAAGACTCTCTTTCTGTCATTTTAAATAACCCTTGGTCAAAGCAAAGCAGTTACTTGTTAATTTACTTGTTGGATTATTTCAGACCTTGTAGAAATGGCTAACATTTATGAGTTGTGTAAATGGAAAATGGCAGAGGCAGTGGAGAGATGTGTTACTTAGATCTCCCCTCAAGAAAGAATCTGCCTTCAGCTGCAAGAAGTACCGATTCAGGATCTGTCTCAGCTTTCAAATCAAGGCTATGGTCTTCTCAAGCAGCCCCCAGTCAATGACGAAGAATGGCAGGGTAGTAGGGTTTGGCTATCTGTGCCTAGTTAGGATTCCGTTAATGGGAAGTCTTTATGATAGAGCTTCAATTGACGTGTCTGAAATGTTTTCTGATCTGCATCATAGTATGAAGCTCTTCCTCCCATCTTGCCTTTCACGGTTATTACTCCCATGTGTGCCTCTCAATTCATCTCTGTGTCTCTTACCTAAAGGACACAAATAACACAGGAACAGAAAAAAGCAAAATGATGCTTTTAGCTTTCTTGATGGGAAATCAAACTAGGGTTTAGGTAAAACAAAGCAAAGAAAAGAAAAACTGGAAAAAGATAGAAGCAAGACCTGCAAAGCACTTCCCCCATTTATCTGAGATTAGACACAAAGAGGAATAATTTTTTCTCCCACCTGCTGAGACACTGCATTCTTTACCTCTCAACGTATTGTTGTCACTACTGCCATTTGAACTTGTTTGTTTCTATTACCATTTTTCTCTATTGTGTATGTTCCAGATACTTTCAGACTTCAGGACTAATATTCAGAAGTTACTTTTCATCTTGTTTGTATTCAGAGTCATCATAGCTTCTGTGGGTGAATGAAGGCAATTTGAGGTGCCTTCTCGACTAGTTAACAGTGAAGAGCAGGAAGACAGAGCCAAATTTTCTGTTTTACACAGAAAAAAGGTATAGCTATGTCAACATAGAAAAAGGTAAATTTATTCAAACACCTACTGATAAACTGTGAAGGAGGTTTATACTAAGTCAGGGGTTCTTAGTTTCTTTGGAGTGTGAAATACCTTTGAATATGACACAAAAGCTATGAACTAAAAGAGGAATTTGAATGAGGACCTTAAGGTATTTTGTTCTACTATCCTCCATTCATTATAATCAATGTTTTCCTATTAATAATGAATGCATACTAGGATCATATTTTGCTATATTAATGAATGTTTTCATTCACAGTAGTTAGTTTTATTTATTGCACTTCTGTAAATAAAATGACTTTGCAATTCTGCCTCAGGGAGGGGAAGCTTCAGCAAAATAAAGTAATAAATACACTATTAAATAAAGTTTTATTTGGCATTTGGTTTTTCAAAACTTATTTATTGACATAAATAATACATTTGGAAGAATACCTGCCTGTTCAAATTTTTTTCATCTTAGAGCAGATAAAAATTCCTAGTGCAGAAATGGGGAAATGAGAGTAAGCGTGTTTTTCTAATAGTGACACTTCTCCTTCAAAAATAATAACATAAAGGTAATTTGTGCACTTGAATACAAGGTATAGAAATAAACAGAAATTTGAGTTAAGTGTCAGAGATTTGGGGGCACCAAAATCTCTGCAGATAATGAGAATGTGATTCTACTTTGAAAAGATGTGATTCCTAATGCATGAGTTAGCTTTTGCCACGTAACAAGCTCCCCTCCCTCTTAAAATTGAATAGTTTAAAATAATTACTGTTTATGTAGTTCATGATTCTGTGGGTTAGAAATTTAGACTGGGTTATTTAGGTCTCAGTCAGCTCTCCCATGCATCTTCACTTAGCAGGACCAGGGAAAGCAAGGGTAAGAGGTTTTGCTGATAGTTGCTACCACCTTCTCATACATGAGAACTTGGCTAGAAAAGCAGGGTTCACAGAGTCCTGAAGCATGTAGTCTGTCATTTTCCAGCAAGCTAGCACTGATGTGCTCACAGGTGAACAGAATGGGCCAGGAGGGGTCCCAAGAGAGATAACAAAAAATTTGGTATGCAAAGTGTCTTGGAAACTAGTACTGAAATGAAAACCTATTATTTTCACTGTGTCTATTGGCCAAAACAAGTCACAAAGCCAGTCCGGATTCAAGGGGATGGTAGGGTCTCTACCTTTTGATGAGAGAGGCTGCAAAGTCACATTATTAAGGTTATGGCCAGAGAACAGTAAAGGATTGTGACCATTTTTGCAATATATGTATTTTTAAAATATTTGAACTAAAATCACCTTAATATCTCTGAATAAAATCTCAACACCATCAACCTCCATTTTACAGTGCTTCATATCACCATATTCACCCCTAAAGAGATAAATAGAAAAAGTTGCCTTTGGAGCCCAGTGAACACTATGGTTCCTGGAAGAAATAATGACCTAACTATGGCATCAAGTACCCTATTAAAGACTTGTGTGCTATGAGATTGATTGTCAACTGACAGTTTATCTAATAGTTGCTCAAGTGCTGACTGCAAGGCCTTCCCTCCCTGATATCTACAAGGCACCTTCTATCAAAATGAAAATTCTGTCCCTTCTCTGGCATTTACAGGACTTTGGTTTCATACTTTTTGGCATGACTCATACCTGCATTCAAAGACTCATGGACGCATGGTTCACTGTGATCCACTACAATAGCAGATGGGCCTCTCTATGCACAAGTGCAGAGATTAGTGCAGCAATTTTAATATTTTGAGGGAGTCACAGGTACTTTTGAGAAGACAGAAACTATGAATCCTTGAAAAATGTACATCAGACATTGATGCAAAATTTTGTACCTAATTTCAGGAGGTCCATAGACTTCCTAATGCTCATCCTTGGAGTATCTAAGAGTCTATGAACCCCATTTGGAGGATCCTGTTCTCGATTATGGAAATAAATGCTCTTATATTATGGTCTTAAGCTACTTCAATCAGAGGTAGCAAGAGCATAAAAGAGTAGCCAAAGGTATTTTGAAGGCATAGTCACCAAGTTCTGACTTCCCAAACGATTAATGTTCAGGTATTATTTATTCTGAGACAGGCATGTCTCCAGTCTCTCTTCCCAAATGTGAAAGAACAGAAACAAACTCCTAAGCATGAATCTCATAATCAGTTATAGAATCGCCATCTGTGGTTGTGACAGCAGAAACTTCCCTTAGGCCACCCCCCTCTCTCAATTCAGAAGGTAGAATTTGATGCTCTTTGAGTAAGTAAGACACTGCTTTTATTAAGAGACTGCATTGATACATTTACAGAATAAATAAATGATGTCATAGATTCAATTCAAAATAATTCAGGGTGGGAGGAGTATATGAATAAAACAAAATTGGTCACGAGCATGTAATTACTGAAGCTGAGTGATGAGAGAATAAATTCTCTCTACTTTGTTACATATTTGAATTTTCTGTAATGGAAAAATAAAGACAGAAAGGGACTTAAATGTTTATTTCAAAAGAAGTCAGTCCAGGTAAAACAGAGGGGCAGAAATGTATAACCTTCTTCCCAACCACTCTAGAATGAAGGGGGTTTCTAAGTCCTTCTTTGCTCTTTTCTACATGACCACAATATCTCTTTGGTCCTCTTATTTCATTTTAAAAGTCCCTTTGGCCTGGTTTTTTACTTGTTCAAGGAGGTTATGAAAAATTATTTTAGAACAGTAAGACATATGTTGACTTTTAGTTAAACCATAGCATATATCACCATGAGTCACTTGGGGGGCTCCTCCACTCTTTGCTTTAGGGTTTCTTGACCAATCAGATGGGACTCCTAAGATAGGTTGCTAGGAAGCAACTCGTTCTTTGGTATCAACTTCTGACACTGCCTGCTGTCCTCCCTGTTTTCTAGACCTACTCAACCTGAGCAATGAAGAACACAGATGCCAGCTGATGAACAGTGGCCAGACATCACTAACTTAGAGCCTCGGTTTTTTTAATTTCGAAATGAAAGAAAGTCCAAACTGATCTGCTCAACAGGATTATTTCAAACTACAAATTAAACAATTAAACGAGGTAGTGACTATGGCAGCTGTTTGTAAATTCTAAAGGGATTTGTTTCAGACTGTGTTTGATGGAGTTGCTCCAGTGGTCTCTGGGAGCATAGTGCTCCCACCCCAGCCTCCTCCAGAGCAGCTCTGTTTCAATCTGTTCTTGTACATGGGGTCCTGTGGAGAATTTCAATTGAAAAATTGTTCTGTTGCTAACAAAGATAAGTTTAAAAGTTGGGAGCTACTTCCAGCTAAATATTAGTTTTGAGAAAAAAAAATCCCTGAAATCATGAATCTTGTCAATGGAAAAATACAATTTGATTGTATATATGTGTTCTATTTGATATTTTATAGGTACATACATACATATATTTAACAAAAAAGCCTTTTAGGAATGCATCTATTAAAGAAAGCAGAGTAGGTTACAATGTCTTAGAAGAGGGCATGCATGCAATGAAAATAGCAGAATTCTGGAACCAGAATAAGAATCAGATAACCTGGGTTTGTATCCTGATACCACATTTTAGTACTGGTATGATTTTGAATAAACTGTTTCATGGGTTTGTTCTCAGTTTCTTCAACTGCAACCTATTTAAAATAATGTTTGTCTTGTTGTGAAGGTTAAATAAAAATTTTAAATGCCTGGTACCCCTATAAGAGACTCTAAGAAAAAATCATCTGTGCTAGGATAACTTTGCTTCCCCTGAGAAACTGTGATACTTTCTTCTTTAAAAGAAGAATTATGTAGCCATGCTTGTCTTCCATTTTGCTTCACCTGCTAAAAAATTCAGAGCCAATTTGGGGCTCAACTGTAAGAACTAGGCTGACCCTGATACTCTGTGAATGTGTGTTCTTCCCTTCCCTGGTATTGATTTTCTAGCTTTATTTAAAATTTCTCTGATCTTAATTTTTAATTACCTTTTAAACATGTGTGCTCTCATCTAAGCTGTTCTCAATTCTTTGTGGAGAGAAGTAGTAGAGTTGAGAGGATAAAGCAGGGAAGGAGGAAGAGGAAGGAGAAGATTTGAGGAGAATGGATAAGAGAATGAATCTAATATTTTTTCCACAAATGCTCATAGGCAGTTGTGAAAAGAAAAACATAATATGCTTTATCTAGTTGATCGTAGCTTCTGGGAACTGCTGTATTGGGATGTTTAATTAATAACACTTTATATCTGCAGTATACTATTGCTTTCCCAAGTCACTGTGTCTGTGATGTGAGAGTTATCACAGACAACACAGTCCCATTACAGAGTGTCTTTTCTGGCAATTTCAAGAAGGCACCAGCAAGGACTGAGAAGTGCACAGTCTCTCCTCTTCTCTCTCTCTCAATCTCTCTCTTTTTTATTACAGTTTGGGTTATTAAATATAATACACTAGAGCCTTGCTATAACAACCAATCTTTGCCACCAGCCACATAATTTATTTATGTACCTAGAAATATTCCTGTAAAACATCTATGTACTATAGATGGATAGATAAATGGTAAGTGATAGCCGAAAGAAAAATAGTCTAGACCTCAGAGGAATCTAATAATTCAAACTTACTACAGACAGCCTGAAGATAGTTAACATATATAGTATTGATTATGTCAAGATTTAGTACTCCAGAGAAACCTCATAAAAAACAACATTCTGCTATCACAGGGGTTTGAGAGAGAGAGAGGCAATTAAAATGCAAGAAACACCAGTCTTGTTCATATGGAATTTTACAAATATTTCCAGGAATAATATCGTTGTCTACTAAGAATAGATGGTTGGTTACAAATTTATCTTCTGAAAAACCAAAGAACACCTTTGTCCATTAAAAAACAAAACAAACCAACCAAAAAAAAAAAGGTGTCCCCTGAGAGTAGTATGCTCAGGGCTTACCCCCTCTGGTGTTTATGTTATAGCCCAAATGCATTCTTATTGAAGAAGGTGTCAGCTGTCATGCCATGTGACAACTCTAACCGGAAGGGTGCTTTGGCATTTCTGTAGACGAATTGTTCCTACACAGAAAGACGGGATGTTACTGTGGAGCATGATGTTTATAAATGGACACCACACTTTCTATCAGTGTTTCCCTGCTTATTTCTCCTTACTCTATTCTGTACCTAGGTGATCTCACTTTTCTCCAAATCTTCAAATATTGCTGTTCTGCTACAGCTTCCAAAGTTACAGCTTTATCCTTGATTCTCTCTTGGGCCCGCTAGAATTTCAAGTCTTCCAGAGAGTACTCCATTTGGGTGTCCTGATGGCATGACAAATTAAATTTTTAGAAGACATATTCCTCCTCCTCCTCCTTCCTGTACTCCAGCCCCAGCTCCTCCATTAGGTAATTCATGTTCAGAAATGACTGCCTCATTGCTTTCAATGAATCAGCCTGGCTGCCCTGCAGACTTGTGTGTGCACAGAAGAAGTTGGTGGGATGGTCAGAATTGACTCAAGATATGAGATCTCACCCGACAGCTCTCAGATAGTTTTTCTTACAACCTCCTCTCTGCTTGAAAAGCCCTCTGCCCATGACTCTATCACAGAACTTAGCTCATCGTTGTGTAACTAGTTGATTTATATCTCTCCATTTTCAGTATTTGAACACCTCAAGGGCACAGAAAATGTAATGTAATCCAGATTTTTAGAGTATGTTTCTGAATAGGCTCCTCTTAATTCATTTGGAAAATAGTCATTAAGCATCTACTGTGTGCTATGTGCTGAAGATACAATTGCCAAGATGACAGAACTTTGTTCACCCTCAAGCAGCTAGGGACCACAGACCAGAAGGGCAAAATGCTGTTATAGTGTAAGTTCAGATACCATATATAAAAGCACATGTGAAAGTGTTTAATCACCAGGAAGACAGAATGAAAAACAAGGCAGGGACTAAGGAGAAACAAGCTAAGTGCTTAGAGCACAACATTTAAGGAGACATGAACTCTTAGAGTCGTGCAAGTGTAGGGTGAGCACCTGAGATGAGCGCATCCTTAAATCTTGTTTCCTAGGCACCTCATCCTAGCCCTGGCCCTGATGGAAAATTATAAATTGCCCATATATACTGAGAGTCATTTGTGAAACGATCCCAATGAAGATTGGTAGAGCCTTAGAGACCACGATCCTCTCTAATGGGAAATTAAGTATTTTATATGATGTGAACAGACTCTCTTTTATTAAAGGGAGCACTTGGGAGATTAAGTATAATTACTTTAGATAGGTTGGTAAGTAAAACTACCACAAATACAAGAATGATAAAAATTAGAGTAAAACATGCGCTTACACAGTTTCAGTAAGGGTACACATTTGAAAGAGAGATGGCATAGAATAGTGGTTAGGGCAATGGCCTGGAGTGCTCTTTTACTAGCTACCTTTCTATTCCTTAGCAGTTTCCTCATCTGGAAAATGGCAATAATAACTCCCTATTTTATAGGATTGCTGCAAAGAGCAATTAATTAAATTTTATAGGATTGTGGCAAAGAGTTAATCTATGTAAAGAGCTTAGAAAAGTGCCAGGCACACTGTGAACATCCAGTGAATGTTAACTCATCTTATTATTCTTTCATTCCTCTAACTCTTCTTAGTGTGTACTCCTATAGAGAACAACAGTTAGAATGTCAAAGACTCTCTCTTGATTTGCTATCTGAGAGCATCTTGAGGAATTAGGTGAGATATTTATACAACTGCCCTCAGGATATCCTGCAAAGACACCTTCAACTAGCAAGTTTCTCAGTAATCCTCTTCTCCTTTCTCAACCTTCTATTCTGGAGTTTCCTATCATAAAGAATGACAATAAGATTTATTTTTTTTATTTACATTACCCAGTTTTAATCATCTACTTTGCAAGTGGTATCTATGTATTATATGTGTGTGCATATGTGTGTATGTATGAGTGTGTTTAGCAATTTGCATCTCAACGAAAATGTAAACTCCCATGAGGTCAGTCTTGTTCATGCTGTATTGACCACACTTAGTACAACAGCAGGCACTCAAATATTTTTAAACAAATGATCAAATGAGTTGATGAATTTTCAACTTCTCTCATTCCTTGACTCTTATTCTATATTAACTGATATAAATCCTGTCAATTCAATCTCCTGAATATCATTCACAATTTGTTCTGTCCACACCACCACCCCCTTATCTCAAGCCATCATCATCTTTCACCTGGATTACTAGAACAATATATTGCCTGTTCCCCTTCCTCAAGTCTCCCATTTCTCCAAAACCATCTTCTTAGTGCAATCTGAGTTCTGTAGTGGTCTTAACTAACATGAAAATCAACCACATTCCTCCACTGCTTACAGCATTTCAAAGCAATCCAAAAAGGTTGTGTGCTGTATTATTCCATTTGTATGATATTCTAAAAATAAATTACAAAACGAAAAAGAATGAGAACAGATTTAGTGGATGCCAGAGGACACAGATGGGGGTGGTGAAGTAGGTGCAACTGAAAGGGAGCAACTTGAAAAGATTTCCTTCATGGTAATGAAATAGTTCTGCATCTTGATTGATCAGGGGTCCCATGGATGTATACATGGAATCAAATTTCATAGAACTGCCAACACACACACACACACACACACACACACACACACCATTAGTGAATTTAAAAACAGGTCAAATAAAATCTATAGTCTAGTTAACAGCATTGTATCAATGTCAGTTTCCTGGTTTTGATATTGTGCTATAGTTACATGAGATGTCACCATTGGAGGAAGCTGGGTGAAAGGTTTCTGGCCTCTGTACACTATTTTTGCAACATCCTATAATTTTTTTAATTCCAAGAAAAAAAATTTCAAAGAATCATCATTGCCTTAAAGGAAAAACAAATCCAACTGCATCATCATGATTCATAAGACTGAAGAGCCTGACCTCAGATTGCATCTCAAGCTTCACTGTTTGCCACTCAGGTGATTTGCCTGTAAGTGGGTCAGTGAATCCAAATTCATTTTTCCTGTTGTTTTATTCATTTAAATCTCTAAAATAGTTTTAAATTAATATTTAAAACAAAAATAAATAATATGCCTTATATTCTTGGTGGTTGCATCATCAGTTAGCTGTCCAAAACTCAGAATCTTAAAAGAACAGACTTACATTATCACTCAGGTCATTGTGACACCTGGGCTCACTTATGCATCTATGGTCAGCTGTGGATCACTCTTTGGTAGCCAGCGTTCAGCTAGCTATAGGCGTTTCTAAAATGGCCTTAGCTGAAACAACTAAGCCCTTCCACATGGTGTCTAATCCTCCAGCAGACTATTCACACAGCTGTAGCAAGGTTCCAAGAGAAGAAGGAAGTGCTCGAAGCTAGAATGCTGTGTGGTCGCTTTCACCAACTTCTTTGGCCAAAGTATGTTAAAAAGCCAATCTGTATTCAGGAGGTAGAAAAATGGAAGCCGTCTCTTGGGAGGAACCACAAAATCACATTGCAAAAGATGTGGACACAGTGTGAAAAATTGGGGCAACAACTACTAAAATCCTCTAATATAAGCCATCAAAACGTGAATAATGTATTTCTCACTATAATACAAAATGCTAAGCTTCTGAATGAAATCACAAACATGTTTCTAACCTGAATTCAATATACTGAAAGACTGCATGATATGGAGCAATGGAAAATGACCATCGTTTACACACAAATGTCCTTCATCCTGCTAAGCTTCTGCACTTGGCAAGTCTTTAAAAATTCAGTGCTTTCTTCCTTCAGCCCTCTTCTAGATTTAATTTCTTTTTTATTTCTTGTTCAGTTTCAGTCTTATTGAAGCAGCTTAGCATTCAACCTGCAGCCACCTACTCCCAGGGAGAGCCATTGTTTAATATTAATGTTCACCTAAAATGAAGCAACGCCCTGCCGCCTTCACAGCCATTCAAGGAGAAATTCTCACCCTCAGAGAAAGGTAGGTAAGGATGACGTAGCTGCCCTCATTTTGTCCTTAGGATGCAGCAGACCGAAGAGGGAACTGCCAGATGGAGGTGGGAAATTTGATCCCGCTGCCTGAGTCTATGTGAGCTGCAAAACTCTAATCATCTGAGTGGGCAGGAAGTCACCTAGGCAATTCAGCTGGTGGGCGCCCATGTGAAAGGGAGATAATTATCAGTGTCACTTCTAAGACAGGAAGGTCCTATGGAAAGAAATAGAGTCTACCAGCACGTTGCACGGAGCCTATTGAAGTGCAGACAGTGATTTGTAAAATGTTATGGGAGCAGTAGAGCAGGCTTAAATCAAATTCAGCGGCAGGCAATTAGTTGATAAAATAACTATTTTCCTGTGCTTTGGACTCTCTGAAGTAACATGACTTTAAATTTCGGATGACGAGTCATTTCTGCGTATTAAAATGAAAATGCTGAAAATGCTACTTTTCCCAAGTAGCATTTACTCTGTGAACTTCTTTATATCAATGTTACAGGTAAAGAGAGAAAAAGAATGAAGTGTGCCTCCTAGCTTACCTGCCCGACACGATATTCTGGGAAAGAAAGCAATGTCCTCTCCCTAAAAATTATCTTTCCAGGATCAACTTCAGCTGCAAATAAGGTAAAGAAAAATTGTGGATTACATAAAGCCAAGTCTACTAGGACTAAAGTTTGTCTCTGTTCCCATCTATATTCTTCAATGGTAATTTCTTTTTCATCTTGACTAAAGATAGACCTGTGGCAACTAGCACAGTTTTCATTATCTATACAATCCTCAAAGCTATCAATACTGCACGTGGAAATTTTATGTATGTGGAAAACAGAAGCCATATTTTATCTTGGTACCTAGATCTCTTTTGGCAGAGGAAGAATGTGCATTTTTTCCATATCTTAATAAGATTTCAATACTCAAATCTTGATAAAACCTCAACTACTACTCTTATACTTCCAAGTATTAGTACACAGGTATTACACAAAATGCCAGGAACTCAGTAAATGGAGACATTATACAAATAAATGGATTTAGGATTATGGACTGCTTCTCAGTGTTTTGTTAGGCTCAACACATGACAGACACACTGGATTGTTCAGAGAAGGGCAGGATGTGATTTATGGGCCAGCCTATGTTCTGGCATATGGACATCTTGTCCCTGTTAAATGAGTCAGGTTAGAGACAAAAATCTCTTGTAAATATGCATGGGTGCTGCAGCTCCTGATAAATAGTCCAACAGGATCTGAGGCAGTTTAGGCTAATAAACTGCCTCAGATCCTGTTGGACTATTTATAGGGAGCTAGGGTAATGCAATCACACAAAAACAACTCTACATATCATAGCAAATATCAGTAGTTTGTAATTTTCAAAGCATTTTTAATTAAGGTAGTAAATCTTTATAATAGCCTAGTGAGGTAGATGATGAATTAATTGTAGGTACCTGAGGTTCAAAAGATTGAGGTTCCCCCTGCCAGACCGCTCAGTTTACAAATAAATGGCTAAGCTATGATCCCAAACTTGGTTTTCTTTCCAAATTTAGTTTTCTTTCTACTGTTATCATCCTGGTAAAATAAGAAAAACAAAATTCAACCCTTCCCTCCCCACCCACAGCCCTCTAAGAAGTGATTGAAAATTTAAAATGGTATTAAAATTAAATGGAATTGAGTGGGATAAAAGGCAAGGTTAATTGTATCAGAAATGTTTGTCTAGTTATTTTTAATTGTCACTAACATCCTTTGAGGCAAGGAGGATAAGGAATATGTCCCACATGGCAAGTGAGGAAACAGTCCTGCTGGTGAAGCACTGTGACACTTTGGTGACTTTGAGGCCACTCTGCTCTTCTTGCCAATTCAGAACTAGGAGGCATCCTATAGATGCAAACCCCAGAGAGTGCTGCGGTGAATTTCTCTGGAAATGAGATACCAGGACTGGGTTGTGTAGGTTGTAATTCTGAAAGTGATATGTGCTGCCTAATAGAGCCAGCTTTCAACTCTCCAATTCTAAAAATACTTCTCCTAATATAGAAATTTAACTGAGGTCCAAACTTTCCATTCCACAATAAAAGAAACTGGAGCTAATGCCTCTCTGTAGTTCATTTACCCATTGAGGTTGAGTTTCTGGCACTTTCTAGAGCTCTTTGGGTATAGGCATCCCTCCCATGTCTCACAGATTTGGGTGGAGATAAAGTGAAATAGTCAAGTGCCTGACTTCATATACTAAGATTAGGTTCCCCGTAAGTGTTTACTCCCTTCTCTTCTGATTCCATTCAACTGTTCCTTGCTACTCCTTTCTTGAAAATACTCTCTAGCCTGGGGCCCACTCACTGATACCTAAACTCTTCAGGATAATACCTCATAGCCTTTGCCCATGCTGGTTCATACACCTGCAATGTCCTTCTTCCTGCTTCTGCTTGGAAATGTAAGTCCTGTCTCTCACATTCTCTATGAAGTTTTTAGAAGCTTCTCCCATTATAAGCACAAACCCCCAGCCCCCAGCCTTCCTCCACTGGGCACATCCTGAGAGAAGTGCATTGTGTTGGTTAATCACATATCTGCCTGTAAAGAAGTTCTGAGCTCATTAAGTGTTTATTGGATTAAATTTAGGGGAAGTCATCAAGTAGGCTAAGAGTCACCTGAGGAGAAAAAGCCAAAAAAAAAAAAAAAAAAAAAGGAACGGTGGAAATAACAAAAAAAAATTTTGATCTACTTAAACTATTGCCTTGAGCCATGCCTAAATGCATATTTGGACCCATTTTCATAAATTTCTATAACGTCCTTGTTTCCATGACAGAGTAAAATAACCACAGCGCAGTAAGAAATACGGCTTCTGTTAAGTATTTGCACATAAGTGCATTGACTAGGATGCTTAAAGTTAGCTGGGTGGCCCAGGAAATACATTTTTATTTGATTTTGAGAAAAAATAATTTTAGGAGAGTCAATGTGTTTTATTTTGCTTTGTTCCATCTGTTGGATGTTTAGTTTCGCATTTGCTTTTTCTAGGCAAAGAATGGCAAACACAAATACTTCTTTGACCAACTATTCTGGATTATGTTATCTCTGCTGTTCTCTAAGTACTGTCATAACTACTGGCTATCAGGGACACAGAATTGAGGCAAAGCTCCTGAAAAATAATCCATCAGGATCTGAGGCAGCTTAGGGTAATGTTTAAATATATGGGCTTTGGAGCTCATACCATCCGGTTCAAAACTTGGCACAATATTTGTAAAGTGTTTCACCTTGAGACTCTTTATGCCTCGATTTTCTCATATGTAAAATGGGATGATAATGGTACCTAATTAATAAGCCCATTGTGAGGATTAAAAGAGTTATTACATGTAAAGCATACAAAACAATGTTTGGCATATAATAAGTACTGTATAATTATTCACTATTATTAGAAAAGTATAATGGTTTAAATCAGATATCCTAGATAATGCAATACATATGGTAACAAAATCAGTTATCCATTGCTATGTAACAAACCACCCCACACTAATGACTTAAAACAATTATTTGTTTTATTTGTATGGTTCTGGAGCTGACTGGGCTTAGCTAGGTTGCTCTTGCTAAAGGTCTCCCACGTGGTTGCAGTCAGACACTGGATGATGCTGGAATCATCTCAACAGTTTCCTCACTAACAGGTCATGCAGACAATCCATGTCAGCTAAGACTTCTGCTGGGGCTGAACACCTATGTGTGGCTTTTCCATGTGGCCTGAGCCACCTCATAATATGGTGACCAGATTCCAAGGGAAAGCCTCCTGAGAGATTCAGAGGAACGCCATCTTGCCTTTCATGATGTAGTCTCAGAAAGTCAGATGGTGTTACTTCCACCAGATTCTATTGATGATCCAGGCAGTCCCATCTGAAGGTGAGGTGACACAGACTCCAGCTGTTAATAGGAGATGGCAAGGTCACATTGTAAGAAGATTGGGTGGGATGGAAAGTATTGTTTGGCCTTCTTTTGGAACTACAACCTGCCACAGTCAACTATGCACATAGTAAGCATTCATTAAGTACTACGGAATGGCAAAGACTACAGAGTCTTTAGCAAGACTTTTTTACTGTAAGACAAAGAAAACAGCTCAAACTAGTTAAACAAACTGAAAAGAAATTTTTAGAAACTTTTCTGTGTCTTCTCACAGAACCCTGGGGAAGTTAGGTCTCTTGAGGGACAGTTTCCAGGAACTGTATCTCATCACCGCCACAACTATCATTCTCATCCTAGCCACCATCATCTTTTACCTGGGTTGTTGCCATGTCCGAACAACTTTCCCCATTTCTTCCCACTTGTCCCTACTGTCTATTCTCCACATGGCTACTTGGGATCCCTTCAACTTACAAGTTGGATTTTATCACCCATTTGCTCCAAACCTTGCAGAATGCTCCCATCAAATTCAGACAAACTGCCGAAGACCTTACCTTGGCCCACAAGGCCCTCTATGATCTTTCCCTTGCCACCATCACCTGCCATGCTTGCCTTTGTATGCCCTACTCTCACCTCTCCCTCGAACATCCAAGCATGTCCCAACTTGGGGCTTTGCTGTTGCTGTTCACTCTGCCTGGATCACCATTTTTTCCCTGATGTCAGCATGGGTCTCTGTTTTAGTCCATTCTCACACTGCTATAAAGAAATACCTGAGACTAATTTACAAAAAAAAAAAAAAAAGAAGTTTAATTGGCTCATGGTTCTGTGGCTGTACATGAAACATGATGCTGGCGTCTGCTCAACTTTAGGCGATGCCTCGGGAAAACTTACAACCATGGCAAAAGGCAAAGAGAGAACCAGCACTTCACAGGCTGGTCCAGAAGAAAGCGAGAGAACAGGGGAGGTGTTACACACTTTCCAACAACCAGATCTCGTGAGAACTCACTATCACAAGGACAGTACCAAGAGGGCTGGAGCTAAACCATTCATGAGAAATCTTCTCCTATAATCTAGTCACCTCCTACCAGATCCCATCTCCAGCCCTGGAGATTATAATTCGACGAGAGATTTGGTAGGAACACAGATCCAAACCATATCAGTTCCCCACTTTATTCTTTCTGGACTTTATTCAGGTATCTCCTACCAGGGAGATTTTCTCTGACCCATCATTTCCAAAGTAGCATGTATCTCAACACCTCCTGGAAGACAGACTTGTTTTATAGCCCCAATAATGAATTCCAAAAGGAAGGAATCTGACTGGCCCATCAGAGCTTGAGTGTCCATCACGGTCTATCCATTACATCTTGGTTGGGAGTGTTAGGGTTGTCACACAGTAAAAGGACAGAGCTGCTAAAACTAAGTCTTACACAGGGAACAGTTCTCAAGGACAAGGGGCATTGGGAACTGTGAAATTATGCCAGCAAGTCTAATGGAGTTAAGAAAGAGGCGATCGTAGCTCTGCTACTAACTCCTTGGATGACCTCAGGCAAGTTCAAAGTATGGAACTCAGCTTCTTTTCCTATCAAATGATGATAGTATTATCTGCTACAATTACTTGCAAGGAGATCACTAAAATGAAAAGATAAGTCAGGATAAGGTCTTAGATGTGCTTTAAAATATTTCAGTCCCAAACAAAAGATAGGTGATGTAAGTGTGAAAAATCTGGATTACCTGGGTGATAGGTATATGCTGTTCATTATACTGTTTTCTGAACTTTTGTGTTTGTTCAAAAACTTGCATAATAAAAAATATGAACTATGTCATAAAGATAAGGAATAAATACCACAGTAATAAGTAGAATCTATATACTGATGGTCCCATGATTTAGCCTTTTTATTTGCTTTTGTTTATTGGGATTATATTATAGTTGTCTTCTTTTAATCTGTTTCTAAAATAATCCAAATTTGAAAATTACTTGCCACCATTATCATGAAAACAATGGTACTTTTAAAATGTAAATTCTGTGGGTTTTTTTTTTTTTTTTTTTTT
>NW_016804439.1:1593365-1595386 GCF_001698545.2 Rhinopithecus bieti | reverse complement strand
TTTTTTTTTTTTTTTTTTTTTTTGAAGATTTTGGTATGATTGGAAACTTCACAACATTCTTAAAATAACTTTAAATAAAATCTTAAGGAATAGGGACACGATTTATGGGCATTTTCAAGGTAAAGGTCCAGGCCACATCTCAGGTCTCATTTCTACTTTGTGTCACATTACTTTGGTGGCTGTCACATCACCCATTCTATCATCAAGAGTGGCTCTGAAAAAAATAAATAAATTACTCTTTTCATCACTGCTCCTCAAAACTAACATACGCAGACCTTTACATTCTAATGATTGCACCACTGATCATCATAGGAAATATATAAGATGACAAACATAACCAAAGTAAATTACAAACATTACAGTATCTTACTAATTCATGGTCCACAGACTGATTGCCGAGATGATTAATAAGATCTCCATTGAATTTCCACCCACAGCTTTCATGCCTGACAATGAAACTCACAAAACCTGCCTTTTCCGCTTCCTCTCGACTTCCAGGCCAAAGATTCTGCTCCCAGGAGACCTGGAAGAACCCAGTGCATTAGTCTCAATGTTTCTTTGCATCTCTCAAGACCTCCAGATCTATTTAGAGCAACTTCCCTGGGCTTTTGCCCTACAAAGAAACCCCTTTAAAGAATTTTCAAAACAGATTATATAATTATCAAAATCTGTCCCGGACACTTTACACATCTATCTAAACCCCTTGATTCTGTCCAATTTATTTAAAGTACAGAAATTTCCATTTTAAAGTGCCTAAAAAGTGTTATTATTTCCAGTTTTAAACCAGTAGGTATTATCCAAATTTGAGAATTCAGGATATTATCAAGTATAAACATAAGAAAGCTTGCACATGAGTGATGTTCAACAAACTCTTGGAGAAGACAGGATTGGGGACAAGATTCTGCTATAGAATTTCCAGGCTGACTAACAAGCCACCTCAAATAACTGGCTGTAAACAGTATGCCTTGTTGCTGGTCAATAGAAAGTACTTGTTGCACTGCAGAACACTGAAAATATAGGACTTATTCAATGACAATTCCTCAAAGGACAACATTGTTAAAAACCAGATTGTGGTCCCAAATCAGGTTTTACAGGCGCCCCCGCCCCCCGGAGTTTTCATGAACCACACTAACCCATTAAACCTTGGAAGTCAATAGGCCAATTGGAACTGGTTTAATTATATAGTAACAGATTGTAAAAGTAAGTGTTCTACTCCCAGCACTTTCCCATTTATTGTAAATGAATTCCTCAGGGAGGGGTGAACAAAGATCTATAAATGGAATGGAAGTGGGGGATTTGTAAAATCATTTTATAGCTTGAGAGAAATACCAACTCCGATAATCCCTCCACATATTCAGTCACAGTTGACATGTGTGGAAAAGCAAAGGGCAGAATTCTATATCTTTTCACCTGAGTAAATCTACCTTTTTAGAATATGGAGAGTAATTACTGTAGCTCCTCTGATAGTTTACAATCATCTGATGATTACAACAATAACTTGAATTTTGTTCAATTCTACTTTTTCTGTTTGCCACCACTGAAGTGGGGGTCCTCTGCCTTACCTGTGGTAGAAATGAATAATGTCAGTGGCTACTATAGAAATGCTGAGTGGTAGATTTTTAAATGGCATAAATTAATACTAAGCTTCTATTTGTTAATCTGATTTAGAAAACTCTCAAATCCAGAAGTGCTGTTTTTCCCTACTGTTTTACAAGTCTGTACCCAGGTGTTTGGAAGAGATCATGATGACATCACTCAAGAGAACTGACTGGCACTGCCATCTGGCTGCTCCTGGATTAGTCATGTCTCACCAAGCAGGCCACAATTTCATTTGTTTTATAACCGAAATAAATGTCATTAACACTTGAGAAGAACATGTATATATGTATATATATTTCTGCATTTTATATAAAAGTATATATACTTACATATATAAGTATATATCTTATATATTTTATATATATACATTTATAAATATAAGTACATATACTTATAAATATAAGTATATTTTATATATACAC
>NW_016804439.1:1551764-1592993 GCF_001698545.2 Rhinopithecus bieti | reverse complement strand
TACTTATAAATATATACATATATAAGTATACTTATATATAAATATAAGTGTACATATATAAGTACATATGTATATATACTTATATATTAAAATGCAGAAATATATGTACATAATGTCTATATATGTATATATACATAAACTGCAGAATATATAGGTATATATGTAGCCTGTAATGTATCCATCAGAACCCAAGGAAAGCTTTCATTGAGAAAAAGATATGGAAGATACTTAATTAGTTACAATTGGACACACTTCAATTATTTCTCTTAGAAATATGTATTCCTTGTTATTTTTTTAATCTTACTTCCAATGTGTTTTACTCTCCTAAAAATCTAATTATCTAACATGTTTCACTTTCACAGAAAAAAAGCAAATATTCTGACCCCCCATCTCAGGAAACAAGAGCAGGGGCTGGTGGTTTCAGGCTTTTTTACTCCCTTGAGTTTACAAGAAGGGATAATGAAGACATAATGCAGGTAAGGCAGGCCTCAGGGAGGCTCTGCAATAACACCGAACTTGCCACTGAAATCTTTAAAAGTTTGTGGCCAGTATCAGATACTCAAGATGATATTAACAAAGAGTATTTTATTCCCTTCCATCCTGTAAAATTTATTAAGCATCTAGATCTAATATGTGCCAGGCACTCTGCCAGGCTCTGTCACATAAAATAGCTCATTTAATCTTCACAACATATTATGAGTGGTTGTTATTAACGTTACAAGGTGAGCAAAGTGATCCTTCAAGGTTAGGAGACTTGCCCAAAATCACACAGTAATGGTTCAGGCATTTACCTCAAGGCTACTCTTACGAAAGCCAGTGTTCTTTCCTTTCTTTTAGAATTGATTGACCATAGAATAATCTAACAGCATCAGGGTTGATACAAAAAGAATGGCCTATCCATGGACTGGAAGAAGATATTTGCAATAAGCATATCTAGCAAAGAACTCATATGGAGAATATATAAAGAGCCTCTATAAATCAATTAACTCATATGGAGAATATATAAAGACTGTCTACAAATCAATAAGACAAAGACACACAAGAAAATAGAAGAATGGATAAAAGATTTGAAAAAGTACTTCAAATGTTTAATAAGCATATATAAAAGCATTCATTCACTAGTCATCATAGAAATGCAAATGAAGACTATGATGAAATAATATACATACACCAGAGTAGCTAATATAAAGAAGACTAAGTGGGTGAGGGTACACAGCAGTAACTCACTGCTGGTAGAGTGTAAATTGGTATAACACCTATGGAAAACCATTTGGCAGTAGCTACTAAAAGTGAACATGTAAAAGGCCTATGACTTAGCAAATCTATGCCTAAGTATAAAACCAAATGTGTAGATATGTGTACCAAAAGATATGTTCAAGTGCATTCACAGCAGCACTATTTGTAATAGCCAAAAAATTAAAAACTATCTAAAACCCCAGAATGTTTGGTCCATTGAATTAAGTGATGTGCTTTACTGAATATTACCTGCACATACATTAACTAAAACATTTCTTTAGTTGATATATCCTGAATAATTAATCTGCCTACAATTTATTTTCAAATGATATAAAATTCACTTCCCTAAAACAGAGGTTTGTTGTGTCTAAGTTTTAATATTTGTGTGTATAATGTATACATGTATATGCATATATTCAATTACACACACTCATGTACACACATGTATTATACATACACATGTATATGTAAACATATATACATACATGTCCCACAAATATTACATTGAACATACACACATATATACACATATGTATTATACACAGAGACAGGTGTGTGTGTGCATGTGTGTATGTAATTGAACATAAGTATGTATATACACACAACTCAGGAAATAAGAAGAAAATATAATTTAATTTTGTGCAGCAAAATTTTGTGCAAGATTTTGTGCAAAAAAATTAATTCAAAAACTCACATTTTATGTAATAAAGATCTAAAAGAAATCACAGTGCTTATATTTTAAACCAAGGGGCTACTGACTTGATGTTTTAAAATAAAGGAGCAGTTGTACCAGATTGGAATTTTCATAGTTAATATGTAGGCAGTTAATATGTAGGCTGAAAAAAAATCTTTTTAGAAATTCCATTCCTGTTGATTCCACTAAGACAAAAGAAGAAACTGTTTTCTATCATTTCTTCTTGAAAAAAATGAAAAGAACAGTTTGATTATTTTCTTCTGTAATCTCTAGAGAAGGCTTGCATAGAACAGGCGTTAATTAAACCATGATAGTGTGGTTCAAACCAAAATGCTTGCTATTTAATGGTAAGAGCTGTTTTCACAATTACATATGTGGACTAGTTTACCTATATCCTCATTACCTCACAGTTAGTTCATTTTAGCTTGATGGAGCGTCAGGTAAGGTGGTTCACAGTTCTGAATACTAAAGAAGTACCAGAACACATTATTTTCCCATCATCACAGTGAGCATCAGACATTACAATTTTAATACTACTTTCAAGTAACCAAAAAGACTAAGATTTGTGAATAAATAATTCCTGATTGATCTGTCTAGTGTGGGTCTGTGGTATATCACACCAGAAAGAATATTGATCTAAAAGTCAGGTGGGGCGAGGTGACTCATGCCTGTAATCCCAGAACTTTGGGAGGCCAAGTTGGTCGACTCACCTGAGGTCAGGAGTTCGAGACCAACCTGACCAACACGGCGGAACCCCCCCCCCCAACTCCGCTAAAATACAAAAACTAGCCACGTGTGGTGGTGCTCGCCTGTAGTCCCAGCTACTCAGGGGGCTGAGGCAGGAGAATCACTCAGGAGGCAGAGATTGAAGTGATCCCAGATGGCGCCACTGCACTCCAGCCTGGGTGAAAGAGTGGGACTTTGTCTTAAAAAAAAAAAAAAAAAAAAAAAAAAGCAGAAACCTGATTTCAACACTGGCTGTAGCCAAGACAATTTATCTGAGTCTCCATTTCCTTACCTATCAATAAAGGACCTGGAAGACATTGGGTCTCTGGAAGCAACACAATTATGTTTAGATTTTCTGACCAGTTCAGCACTGGTCAAACAAGAATAAAGCCTTAGGTACCCTTAGGTACCCTTGATTTCTTTCATCTGCATAGATCTAGCAGCCCTGAGTCCTCTACTTATCTAGCTCAGTGGATTAAGCTTTTTATGTTGTCAAACACAGTGATGTCTGCAGCTGCTAAATGATTGCCCCTTGTAGGCTACTACACACCTGGAGACTTCCACTCATCCGGTGGGTTTACACTTACTTGTGTTTGTTCCCAAACTTAATTATGCAAGTTTTATATATAATTGTAATTATGTCATTGAATTAAATAGTATGTAAACAAATAATATGAGCATGTAAGGAAAATAATTGTTACTAGGACTAAGTTGAATGATCTGAGGGAAATTAGTAAAAGTGAGTCTCTAACTAAAATTGCTCTTTAATTAGATGTGGCAACACAAGTGTAAAATAGTGTTTAAAATCAGAAAACACTCTGCACTCAGCCTCACATTCTATCTTCAGGTTCTTAATCTATTTGAAGAAACTCAAGAATCTCAAGGTTTGAGAGGTTGTGCAGTACTCAATGGGCATACACATTCCAATTAATACAACTGTAGAATATATTTAATAATTGAACAATTGTATTAATAAAAATATTTTTCTTTCCATGTATGTGTATGATTTTTTTCTCAAGAAGGTACTCAGTTGCTAGAACATATATCTTTATTAAGTTTGGGAATCAAACTACCTAATCAACAGTGCTGTTAGCTATTTCTTTTGGCTTAGAAGCACTGTGAAAAAAAATACTAGGGGTGACAAGGATTCTGTGAACTGAGGAAGTTTGGGAACTTCTCTACTGCAGGATGGCAGAGGTACAGGACAGAAGGAACCCATCTAACACCTGTATTCGTGGTTTTGGAAATTTTTTGTTATAGCAGCTAATGTTATCTTAGCAGCTAATGTTGCCTACAGCAGCTAATGTTACCTGTAGCAGCTAATGTCACTAATACGATGATTTAAATTAATACAATAAATTGAATTTCTATTCGCAGGCAATCCTTGGGATGGCGCTGTGATTAAAGATGATCAATTAGGAATTATAATTTATTCACAAATCTTAGTCTTTTTGGTTACTTGAAAGTAGTATTAAAATTGTAATTTCTGATGTTTGCTAGGATATTTGGAAAATAATGTGTGACATAGTGCAGAACCAGAGGACGGGGAGCTCAGGATTAGGAAGCAGATGCTCCAAAGATATGAGTTAGTCTCAAGCTTGTCTCTCACTAGCTCTAAAATCCATAAGATAAATTTGCACTACTGAGTACTGATTTACATACCTGCAAAAGAGGGCATTCATCTATTGCTAGAGTATCTTCCAGGCCTAACACTCTATGTATCTAAACATAAATTGAGCCTGCACACTGCTTCCCAAGGCTCTCACATGACTTCTTCCTAATCTAGCTCCCAATTTTTTCCCTCTCACTTCTTCACAAGAGTGAGCTTGCTTTTCTTTTCCTTACAACTGGTACAACTACTGTATTTCTTAAGTTTCTGTCCAACCAAAACTAGGTATAGAATGGGAAGCCACCCCTAGTACTCTACTTTTATGTGATCCAGGAAACTAAGTATACATTTTGAAAGATTTTGTACTAACATTATTGGAATTTGAATCAGGGATAACCAAAAGCAACAAAGAAAATTCACGTTTTCAAACACTATATTACAAATTGTAAAACAATATGTTTTTTGTTACTTTGCCATAAATCCCATTCCTTGCTGGTCATTCTTCACTATTACCCTGGAGAAGGGAACAGTGAGAAAAGTAGATGTCGCATCTGGAGAAAAGAAGACATAATGTGGAAAAGTTCTTGAAGAAAGTTATCTGAAGAAGAAAGTCCATACTTCTGGCCCCCAGAGAAGCACAGAGGGGAGGAGAAAAGTCAGAGGAAGGCAAAGGTGAGCAGATGTGTGTGTTTCAACCTTCCCTCTCTGGGCTAAGGACTGAGTGAAAGGAGAGAGCATACGGGATAGGGACAAAACAGAAATAGGAGGAGATTTTGCTCTACTTTATGGGGCTCTGAAAGGAGACTGCATTATGTATTGACATCAACCAGGGTGGCTGTAGCAGAGCACCGTAGGTGAAGTGGCAAGAGTGGACAAAGGCCGATCTTACAGCCTTCATTGGTGCTCAAGCATCCTGAAAGAGATGCAAAACATCCTACATATCTCTTGAACAATGTGGAAAGGAGTTTATAGGACTAACTTTCCAGATGTTCTCCAGGTGAGAAGATGCTGTAACCCCAGGCTGACGGGAAGCATCAAAGCCAGGCCTCAGAGCTGACGTGGGCTGAGTTAGTGGTGCTGAAGCCTCAGCTCTGATGCCTGAAGAGCAACAAATGAGTTCACCAGTCACAGACGTGAACACCAGAAAAAGATTATCTCTACAGAGGCCAGAGAAGTCAGAGGACATTACAAAATAATAGCTCCTTTCCCTACTACCTGAAGTCTTACAAGCCATTCGCTCCCAGTAAGATGTTCCCTTGGAAAAATGCAAAGGGAGGAGAAAATCCTTTTAAAATGAGGTTTTATTTAAAAAGTGACAGAAAGAGAAATATTTAACAAGATTATTTAAGTAAACAAATCAGATTCGATGTAGTGGATTTGACCAATACTTTTTCTCCCTTACTCCGTTACTACCTATAAGTAACATTAGACCAGTTATGAAAAATAAAGATGGTGGGTTTTTTTGCACATCTGAATACAGCATACAATATTTTGGCTATTCTACACTGACACTAATCAACATGTATGCTGTGCCAGATACTATGCTAAGTACTTTGAGTATAGTCCTTTTCTTTTCTTTCTCTCTCTTTTTTTTTTTTTTTTTTTTTTGAGACAGAGTCTCACTCTGTCACCCAGGCTGCAGTCCAATGGTGCAATCTCGGCTCGCTGCAACCTCTGCCTCCCAGGTTCAAGCAATTCTTCTGCCTTAGCCTCCCAAGTAGCTGGGACTACAGGCGCATGCCACCACTCCCGGCTAATTTTTGTATTTTTACTAGAGACGGGGTTTCACCATATTGGCCAGGCAGGTCTCAAACTCCTGACCTCGTGACCCACCCACCTCAGTCTCCCAAAGTGCTGGGATTACAGGTGTGAGCCACCTCACCCAGCCTATTAGGGTCCTTTTCTTAATCAATGGAAGTCCAATGCCCTTTAATCTCCTCTTCCTTGAAATCAAGCCTCCTCTCTCCCTATCTTCTGGTTCTGCACTATGTCATACAGGAACCCTCTTCCATGGAGGTTCCATTCTCTAATACAATGTTTTCCCAACCTCACTGGTGATAAAAAGTCTTCTCTGACGCTTCTGAAAACTAGGACTTCTGAGACCACTCAGTGAGAAACTCTGGCTCAGAGTACTGGAATGGGGTCCAGGTATTTTTAACAAGTACCCCAAGTGACCCATCACCAGAGAAATTTAGAAAAACCTTGCTGTATCATCTAATCCATAAATTGCAATCTGCCCTTACAGTCATCTACATTTCAGTAAGATGGTGCCACCATTGATCCTGATGCATAGGCCAAAGTCTTAGAAATGCTGCATTATCCCTCGCTCCTGTATACAATGCACTACCCACACCTTTGATCCCATCATCAATTTATATCTCAAATAATCAATTTCTTGCCTTCTACTCTGTTAACACCATCATCTTCTAGCCAACATTTGTGTATGCTTCTACTCTTCCGCTCTTTCACTATATTCCATATTAAGTAGCCAGAGTCATCTTCTTAAAACATAAATCAAATTTTGTCAAGCTCATGTTACACTTCTGATTAAATCTTTTAAGGGATTATACTTAAGGTAGAACTCAAAAACTTCTTTCTCGTGTTCTGGCCTTGACTGCCTCACCAATTTCCCTCAAGCCCTTTATCTTCCCCACTCATCATCCCATTCACACTGGTTTTCTTTGAGGTTTGCCAACACAACAGGCTCTTGCTTGACTCGTGGCTTTTTGTACAAACTCCTTTTTCCCCTACATATGGCATTGTTTGGATGACTAGCTTCTGCTCATCCTTTGGCTTTCATCTTTAATTTCACTTCCTGGGGGAAGACTGCCCTGCCACCCTATAAAAAGTAAACTGTTCTCTATCACCCTATAAATAGTAGAATTGTCTTCTCTTCTTAATCTCAGGGTATTGCTCTTGTTTTTCATAACTCTTATCACAATTTGTAAATATTTATGATTGTTTAGTCTTATGTGCATTCATTTATTCACTTTTTGCTTTCCAACTAAAATGGGAACTCCATGAGTATAAAGCATGCATCATTTGTGCTCAATATAGCACGTGGCTCTTAGCAAATATCTGATGAATGAATAAATAAATAAAACCTGGAATCATTAGATCTTTGAGCTGTCTTTATGTTTGTGAGAAATGGAATCCCTTTCAAACTTCTGCCTGGAAAACACAATTTGTAGAATTTTCTCACAGACATGATAGAAAAAAATATGCATACACCAGTTTTCCAAAGTGAATAAAATCAGAATAAAGGGGAGGTAGGCAGAACAAAAGGAATCTAGGTAACTTTCTAGAGAAAGCATTATTCTGGCTCCTTAAAAGCTTGCAAGATAATCCACATTCTGTTCTCAAATTCTAATTACCACCATACATGAAGATTCTAATCCATAGAATTATGTCTATAGGTCTATTTCATAACAATTGAGTTAAAATACACAAACAACAATTAGCATGTAGACAGCCAATGCAGTAGCAAAAAAGTTGGTAGACTTTTACCACCATTTGCTATTCTTTTCCTCTGTTCTTTGAGAGACATACCATAAAAGGAATTGTTTTATGTTCATATCTATGTATCAATAATTTTATGGTAAGTTGCTTCATCTGGAATTTTGAAAAGTCATGTCTATTGCCCCCTTAGGTAAAGTGTCATAATTGAACATCACTCTCAGGAGTCTGTGACCATCCATGATCTTTATACTCAGACTTGATTTTTACTGTTTCTGAGCACATATCAAGGTTGGTCTTCTCAGTTCCAAAATATTTGTTTTTTCTGCCACCATTTAAATTCACTACCATAAGGCTTTTTATTAATTTTTTGTGGCTTTGTCTTTTTCATGCTTCTTAAAATTAAATTGTTTAGTACCATGTTATATGCAACTTGAAAGCTCAAGTGAATTACTTTCAAAGAGTTCATGGACTTTTTGAAACACTTGGACTATACAAGGAACAATCCTATTTCACACATTTAAAGGATCATATTCAAGACACAGTAAATTACATCCTCTTTTAGTGTCAACAGATAATTGGAAAAATCTCTTCATTTCCATTTTTTGATCATGAATTTTCTCTTTCTCTGCCAATGAAGAATTCTGAAATGGTCCTATCACCACAATGGTTGGTTGATGGCTATTTCCAAATTCCTTATTTGACATTACTGAATGTGCCATAGTTCTTCAAAATGCTGTTATTTATAGCTTATCATGTGGTGTTAAATCCTTTCTAACCTGACACTTCTAGGGTATATATTATTCCTCCAGCTGTATTTACTTTCTAAAATGAGATTTGGGATGAGTTACTGATCTTCACAGTCCAATGAAATGACTTCATCTACTGAAATTTTATTCACGCGAACTCACAAAGGAGTCAGGCTTTCACTGACTAAAGAGTGGTCTTTAAATGACACTAGTATCTAATGGCACTAGTGGTTTCTACTGACAATTGACATTCAAAAGAGAATCATTTCAATAGCCTATACAATTTACAAATTTGAGGATATGATTCATTTCATAAAATGTACACTTGAGAAAAATAAAACCTCATTAAGGAGTAAATACTGGTCAATTAGCCTTACTACCTAGATTTTTCCCCATACCTAGATTCAAAGACCTGCAAGTCAGGAAAAGTGGAAAATAGTCATTTTCGTATATTTATAGAAGCCAAAGTAAAATATTTAAATACATTTGGTGACTTTTTTGATAACAGGTATTAAAAATGATATATTTGTGCTTACTCTTCACACCAACAATTCCAAAGATGTCCAAGTGGACTTTTAAGAAAAGATTTCACTACGTGAATGTTTACTCCCACTTAAAATAGTGAAAAATCAGTAACCTCTTTGCTAAGCAAAAAACAGGAATTTAGCTAAATAAATCACAAGACATCCATGGGATGGAAAACTATGAAGTCATCAAAAAGATGCAGTGGAATATGCAATGATACAGAAAGATCTTAACATAGTTATTCAGGAAGTATCTTATGTTCTAGACACTGTGCTTAGTATGGTCTAGACACTGTGCTGTGCTGGGTCGTAGATTCTCAATGATGATGAAGACAGAACTCCTGACCTGGAGAGAAAAAAAATACAAGAAATACAAGAAAAAGGCAACTGTTTAGTAAATTTTAATTTTTTATATAATTTTATATAAATACACACTGTTAACAATGGGAGGCCATTGTTTTGGACAGAGCTCCTACACTAGACCCTTACAGATCAGACCAAACCAAAATGGAATACTCATGCTAAATGCCACATAATCAAACTGAAACTTTAAGAAAGCAGATAGATTCCCAAACAGCACAGGTTTTCTGGATAAACAGGAGATTCCAGTCTACCTGGGTCAGTGTAATAAGAAAGTCCTCTCTGCTTTAACCCTTATATAAAAAAAAAAAAAAGCAACTGAAGTAATCCAACATTAACCAATTACCTTTTTTTCTACTGCTCTGTTTCCTTGCTTCCACGTTACAAAACCCACGGTTCTGCATTGCCCAGTCAGAACTCTCATTCAATTTTATAGAATGAAGTTTGCTCCAATTCATGAATCACAAACAGAAGCTAATTCGATTTAAAACTAAATTTGTTGTAATTTTGTCTTTTGACAACACATAAAAACACATTACTCTTGATAATAGAACTACAAAACTTTTTCTTCCTTTTGCTACATTTGCTAAAATAATGATGCTTGACATTTATTTGTTTGTTTATTTATTTATTTATTTATTCATTCTGAAATGGAGTTTCACTCTTCTTGCCCAGGCTGGAGTGCAATGGCACGATCTTAGCTCACCGCAACCTCCACCTCCCAGATTCAAACGATTCTCCTGCCTCAGCCTCCCAAGTAGCTGGGATTACTGACATGCCCCACCACACCCGGCTAATTTTGTATTTTCAGTAGAGACAGGGTTTATCCATGTTGGTCAGCCTGGTCTTGAACTCCCGACCTCAGATGATTCACCCACCGTGGTCTCCCAAAGTGCTGGGATTACAGGCGTGAGCCACCGTGCCTGGCCACTTTATTTTTATTAAAAAGACACAATTTTCAGCAAAATGTAACAAGTCTATATATCATGGTCATTGTATCACTTGAGAATGTTGAAACTATAAATGCTAAATAAGTAGATGCCAAGATATTCACAGCATCTAAGGTATAATGTGATTAAAAACAAGAAAAGTGTTCACTTCTCTTCAGCCAGTCATCCACCTTCATTGAGTGCTTGTATGCAAAGCATCAAATAAAATACAATCGTTTACTTTCTAGCTTATTTTCCCTTTTATAAAAGGCTTTGAATGTGAAGCAAAAATTGGGAGATGGTGCATGATCATAACTTAAGCTGAAGGGCATATACAAGCAGTAGTTTTAATTATTATCTTCTAATGATGAATACACTTGCTCACACCCCATAAAAATATTTGACCACCAACCGATGTGACTTCAGGGTAAGTTAATGTTCGCTTCACTCCCACATGGATTTTATTAAGATTCATTAAGGTATCTTGTTAACTACACCTTTTCATTTATTGTGAGATCTTTTTTTCCTTTCATAAATCTGATGTGAATTCAAATGAATAAAATAATGTAAATTAAAGAGCTTGGGTGTTTAGTAAAACCTAAGGGAGATTGTATTTATTGTGTGGCATAACGCTGAGTAAAATGAAGACAAGACTTTCTCCCTAGTGTTCATTTTGTGTGTTAAATGCTTTAATCATTTTGAGCATAAGGGTTTTCCTTCATTATTATCACAATGCAGGGAAGGTCTAAGGTTGCGTTTCTTATATAATCGATGATAAGAGCAACCAACATTTAGAAAATGATTTGTATTCAGATGTTTCCAAAGCTCTTTGTATGCAATTTTTGGTTGCTCTTGCCTGTTTATTATAAGCTTCTTCCTCCTGACAATTTAAATAAAGGTCACAGTTTTATGAACCTCACTGGCTGGCTGTATTAGATTTTTAAATATCAGGACTCAGTGTGTAGGTTGGGATGAGGCTGGGAGGTTGGGAAAAGTATGCTTAAGTTGTAGTTTAATGTTGCATTTTTTGTTTTTATTCTTTTGTGTTACAAGAAATATTTATGAAGTTTTTTGCTTCAGTAAAGATTACTGTTTAAAACTTTTTAATTCTTCATTTATTTGTTTAAATCCACTCTAACTTTGGGGCACAGTAGTTTTAAAAGCCTGAAGGCACATTGAGTTTGGTTTAAATCCTAACTCTCTGATCTTGAGCAAGTTATTTAATCTGGGTCTAGGTTTTTCATGGCTAACAGAGGAACTGAATACCTACTTCATAGGCTTGTCATTTGGAACAAATGAGATGATGCATGGAAAGTGTCTGGTGTTTAATAAATGATAGTTATTGGAAGCATCACCCATTGCTTAGAGTGAAATCATGCTATTATAGAAATAAAGACAATGGCAGACAGTATTAATCTATTTTCAATGATTATTTTATTACATCACTGAATCTGAATTTCACCCTAAAACTTAAAAAAATACATTCTCCAGAGAGAAATAATAAACTTAGTAATTCCAGCCTGTGCTTTCTTTGGGGACAACCAATAATGGGGGAGCAATTAAGTGATTCCTGGTGATTATTCCTTATGAAACTTCATGCCAACTGAAAATGATATGCTAGGCAAGGAAGTCTAGCCAGCCTGTACTATCTCACCCAGTATGACTCCCACTCTGCCTAGAGATGGAGGATTAGAAAATACAAAACAGAATATTCTGAGATTTCTTCCAGTGATGAACATATATTGCTCTTGAAATAAGAAAACAATGGTTTTTAAAAACTAAGATAATCTTCCAAAACAAAAGTAGGTAACTAGAGTCCCAGCTATGCAAGCTCTTTTCCAAGCAGAAAATTAACTATGAATCAAAATAGCAAAACAATAATAGCTGTCAATTTAATAGAACACTAACTGTGTGTCAGGTATGTTTGATGTGCTCAATTCCTGACCTAGATTATCTCAACTGACCTTCACTATAAGTGTGAGTTAGAGACCATACTTATACCCATGTTACAGATGGAAAAACAGAATTTGAGAAGTAAAGAAAGTACCCAAGTCTTCTTATTACAGAACCCCTGTCTCTTTCACATAGACCCTCAGCTGTCTTGGCAGAGCCAATGTGTTGAGGATAAAGCACTCAACTTGACAAATGCCCCAGTACCAGATCCCGAGGAGCACAATGAAGCCCATGCTCTTCTTATCCCATCTGGAAGGATAGGGATTCTAATGTGAAGTCCTGTCTAGGACCATCTGCTGACCCATAACGAGTAGCACCTCCAGAAAAAGGAATTCAGTATTTATGACCTAGCTGAATATTCATTCTCTTAAGTAGTTTACTTGCCTTATGTCCTGTATTTCTCAAAACAAATCTATAAAACATGAATTATTATTATTATCCTCACTGGAGGAAACTAAGATTTAGAAACATTAAGTAACTCACCTAAGGTGACATAGCTAATGAGAGATGCGATGGAGCTGGCTCTCAAATCCAACCCCTCATGCCAAAGCCAGTGCTTCAGAACAGCACATCCTGCAAATATCTGTATATTGGTGATACTTAAGTGCAAGACCTGTTTTGTTTTGTTTTGTTTTGTTTTGTTTTGTTTTGTTTTGAGATGGAGTCTCGCTCTGTTGCCAGGCTGGAGTGGAGTGGCGCGATCTCGGCTCACTGCCACCTCCGCCTCTCAGGTTCAAGCGATTCTTCTGCCTCAACCTCCCGAGTAGCTACAGGTGCGCACCACCAAGCCCAGTTAATTTTTGTATTTTTAGTAGAGACAGAGTTTCACCATGTTGGCCAGGATGGTCTCGATCTCTTGACCTCGTGATCCTTCGGCCTCCCAAGGGACCTGTGTTTTTAATGTTTGTATCCCTAGCTCCTATAACAGGGCCAGACATAGAGTCAGTATCAATAATAATTGTAGACACCTAAAAAGTGCTTACTTTGGGCCAGGCACTCAAAGCACTTCATATATATATAAAGTGCTGTCAACTTATTTAATCCAGGCAATAACCCTATAAGGAAGATATTGTTATTATCTCTCACTTTCAGATGAAAAAACCTTGTACATGAGTGAGAAATGGAAGACGTGAAGGGAGAAAAGGAAGGAGGGAGGGGAGAGAGAAGGAGGAAAGAAAGAATATTTCAGAATACGGAAGTTGGCCTCTCTGAAAAGATTCCTTTTATGACCCTTCTTGTCTGTGAAGCCCAAACATGTGCCATACAAAATAGATCCCACTGCTTCAGCTCTGCCTGGTGCAGAGACAATTAAATTAATGATTTTGTATGATTCAGAGTTTACATCCCACTTGCATCATTAGTCACTGTTCTGATTTAAAATGTCACCAAAACTCGATGGCTTCTCTGGGCATAGAGGCACAGCTGTGCCATTCTGTTTCTGTGATTTTTGAGGTTGTTTATATGACATGCTGCACAATCACTCTGTAGGTAAAATTTCAACAAAGCTGTCTGAATGTCATCTCTAACAAAGACCAAAGTTGGCAGCTGTAATGACACAAGGGACAGCATCCTAGAGACAAGCAGGCAACAAGTATTGGAAGCAAAAGAGCAGAGACAACCAGGGAGCAGAATCCATCCAGGTGGAAGCTTGGGTTCCAGCAGGTCAGAGAACCTAGAAAAGGGATTAGAAAGGAAGGTTGAACTAAAAGTTTGCCAAGCAGGCTGTGGTTCCCCAGTCATAGAGCTGCTGTTAGATCTGCAGTCTCTGGGAGTCAGAAAAAACTGGAAGGCAAAGTGAGAAGTTGGCCCCAAGTACAGGCAGGAACCCAGCTCCTCATTTTGGAGTACAAAATCAAGCCAAAATTGTCCATAATCTCCATTTGATCTTAGACACCTAAACTAATGAGCTAAGTGGGGCTCCTCAAATTCTTCTAACTGTGAGATTAGTCCCAGAAGGTAGTATAGGCTGGATTTTTGATGTGCATGCTTATTTTGGGTTCAGGTATCTCATTTATGTCTACTTGCTTTTCAGTTGATTCTCATGGCTTTTTCAGTTAGCATATGGCATCATTTGCAAATGATAATCATGCTGTCTCCACTTTCCCAATTATTATAACTTCCTTTCCTCATCTTCTTTGCATTGAATAGGGCTTCAAGAACAGACAGAGCCACATTCCCTCATTCAAAACTCTTGGGACCAGATATGTCTTTAGAATTAAGAATTTTAAAAATTTTAAATGTAGTAATACTATTCTCATATAAGGTATAAAGCAGGGCTCCTTAACCAAACATATTAACATTTCTTTAATAAAAATAAAATGAATATTCTAGGGATGAATAAACACTCTATACGACCTCATACCAATTTAGGGCAGGTTTTGCTGCCAAATCAGCTATTTAAAAAAAAAAAAAACTTCTGGTTTTCAGACCACTGAGATTTCATAATTGCAGATAGGCAACTGTGAATACAACAAAGGAAGAAACAGAGGCTATATAATGGCCATCATTTTTGAAAAGAGAAAAATAGATGACACTGGAGACTGTTTACACGTAGAGGAGGGAAACGCTAAAAGAGAATGAAATTGTATGGACAAGGGAGAAGGGAAGACTGAGGCAGCGTTCCCCAAAAGGGTGAAAACACACAGACCCCCAGAGCCCACACATTCTGGACAAATGAAAGAGGAGTAATAGCTTTTTGTTTAAAAGACAAATTATGGGCGTATATATGTATGAGGTACATATGTTATGATTTTTTATTACAATCTTCAATGGTTAAATCAAGCTAATGAACATATTCTCCACCTCAAATACTTCACATTTGTATACCAACATTGAAATTATTCTTTTAGTGAAATTTAAATGTACAGTGCTTAATTGTTAACTATATTCATCATGCTGTGTGTTAATCTCAAAAAAGGAAAAATGTAAAAATCAAACTTATTTTGAACCTGAGGCTTTGTACACTTTCGCCATCATGCCCCATTTTCCCCACCCCAGCCTCTGGTAATAACCTTTCTACTCTCTGTTTTTGTGAATACCATTGTTTGAGATTCCACATATAAATGAGAACACAAGGTGTTTGTCATTGTGTGTTTGGCTTATTTCACTTCATATGATGTTTGCCAATTCCATCCATGTTGTCACACATGACAGAATTTCATCATTTTTAAAGATGGAATAGTATTTCATTGTGTATATCTACATTTTCTTTATTCATTCATCCCTTTATGGATACTTATGTTACTTTTATATCTTGGCTATTGTGAATGGTGCTGCAATGAACATGGGAGTGCAGACATCTGTTTGACATACTGATTTCAAACCTTTTGGGTAAATACCCAGAAGTAGGATTGCTGGGCCATGTAGTAATTCTATTTTTAGTTTTCTGGGGAACCTCCATACTGTTTTCCATGATGACTGTACAAATTTACATTCCCACTGTAGTCTTTTCTTACATCCAAGCCAACTTTTGTTTTCTTTTGTATTTTTGATAACTATTCTAAAATATATGAGGTGATATCTCACAGTGGTTTTAATTTGCATCACCCTAATCATTAGTAGTGTTTAATATTTTTTTCACATTTGTATGTCTTCTTTTGAGAAATGGCTATTCAGGTCCCTTGCCCATTTCCTATTTTTGTATTTCTTTTATTTTAGATCCAAGAGGTATATTTTTAGTTTTGTTACATGGGTATATTGCATGACACTGAGGTTTGGGCTTCTAATGATCCCATAGGCCAAGTAGTGAAAATAGCACCCAATAGGTAGTTTTTCAACCCTTCCCCCCTCATTCTCCCCTTTTGGAGTCCCCAGTGTCTATTTTCCCCGTATTTTTGTCTGTGTGTACTCGTTGTTTAGCTCCCACTTATAACTGAGAACATGCAGTATTTGGTTTTCTATTTTGGTGTTAATTCACCTAGGATACTGTCTTGCCCATCTCTTAATCAGGTTGTTTTCTTTCTATAGAGTTGTTTGAGTTCTATATATGTTTGGATATTAGTCTCTTACATTAATTGGGAAGTACGAGTTGCAAACATTTTCTCCCAATTGGTAGGTTGTCTCTCCACTCCGTTAATTGTTTTTTTTTTGATGTAGAGAAGCATTTTATTTTGATGAAATCACATTTGTCTAGCTTTGCTTTTGTTGCTTACATTTTTGTGGCTGAAGCTAAAAAATCATTGCCCAAAGCAATGTTGTGTAAGTTTTTCCTTGTTTTCTCCTAGTAGGTTTACAGTTTCAGGTGTTATGTTGAAGTTTTTTACTCATTTTGAACTGACGTTTATACGTGTAGTGTGAGATAAGAATGCACTTTCATTCTTTTGCATATGGATATTGAGTTGTCCCAACACCATTCATTCAAGAGACTGAACTTTTTCCATTATATATTCTTTGCCCCTTTGATCAATTGACTGTAGACATTTGGGTTCTTTTCTGAGCTTTCTATTCTGTCCCATTGGTTGATGTGTCCATTTTTATGTCAGTACCATGCTGTTTTAATCAATTCTTCACAAACTATTCCAAAATATCTAAGAGAGTGAAACACTTCCAAACTTTTTATCAGGCCACAATTACCAAAGCCAGATAAGAACGTCACAAAAAAATAAAACTATGGACCAATATCCTTAATGAACATAGATGCAAACATTCTCAACAAAATACTAGCGAATGGAATTTAACAATACATTAAAAGGATCATTTACCATGGTCAAGTGGGATTTACCCCTAGGATACAAGGCTGGTTCAACATTTGTAAATCAATAAACATGATATTCTATATTAACACAATGAAGGACAAAAATTACATTATACTATTAGATGCAGAAAAATCATTTGACAGAATATTAAAAGTAGATGGCAAAAACAGCAATTACTTTTGCACCAACCTAATATAATATACTTTCATGATAAACACTCTCTCAACAAATTATAGAATAAATGTACCTCAAACAATAAAGGCTATTTATGACAAATCCACAGCCAACATCATACTCAATAGGGAAAAGTTGAAAGCTTTTCCTCTAAGATCTGGAACAAGACAACAATGCCCACTCTCACCACTCCTATTCAAGACTGCACTACAGGTCCTAGCCAGAGCGTTAGGCAGGAGACAGAAACAAGAGTCATTCCAACAGAAAAGGTATAAGTTAAATGTCCCTGTTTGCTGATGACATGAGCTTATATATACAAAACCCTAAAGATTCCACCAAAAGACTGTTAGAACTGATAAATTCAGTAAAGTTGCAGGATACAAAATCAACACACAAAAATCAATCAATGTTTTTCTAAACTAACAATGAACTTTCTAAAAAGAAATCAAGAGAACAATTCCATTTATAATAGCTACAAAAAAATACTTGGGAATAAATTTAACCAAGGAGGTGAAAGACCTGTACACTGAAAACTATAAAACATTTATGAAAGAAATTGAAGAAGGCACAAATAAATGAAATGATATTTTATGTTCATAGATTGGAAGAAGTAATATTATTAACATGTCCATTCTACCCAAAGAAATCTACAGATTCAATGCAATCCCTGTCAAAATTTCAATGTCATTTTTCACAGATATCAGGAAAAAAATCATAAAATTCATATAGAACCTTAAAAAACTTGAATACCTAGGAAAATTACCAAAAGGAACATGAGATGGAGGCATCACACTATCTGATATCAACTATACTACAAAGAGCCCTATCATTAGATGTATTTGTAAGCCTTTAATTCCTATGACCAGAGAACGCTGAGGTAAACCATACTGTAGTACTTATCACACCTATCTGATTTTCATCCTAGGCATAAACTCCACCAGGCCTATATTATAGCTTTATTATATTTGCATCCATGAAAACCCCTAGCATATGATCTATATTGACACCTGTTTAATAAATCAACTTTCGTGGAATTTTTTGGCATATACAAAAGATATTGAGCAGAGAAAGGAGAAAATATTTTCCAGAAGGCAGCAACTTTGTTCATATCATATGCAGCATGGATCAACAATTTCTATGACAGCATTAGCTAACGGAGATATCTGAAGAGTCAAGGCAGCCTGGGAAGAGTCTATAAAAGATGGAGTATGCCTCTGCTAATCAACCTAACTGCTGAAAGAGAATAAACACTCGATCTCACTGGTTTATAGGGCCACCACAGAGGACACTGCCCCTGAAGTAAGCGGGCTTTCCCATAAAATAGCACCAGCAACTGAATTCCGTGTTTAAACACCATTGTAAAATCACTCCTGGGTAACCTGCTCAACAGCAATCCCATAACAACACTTAGCCCTTTATTCTTCTCCAGGTTTCCCTCTCCAGCTCAACAATATGCTCACAATTATCCATTTCTTCTTCTCCTTTTATTTTACCAATCCTCACTCCTGCTCAGATTCCACTGCTAGTATCCTTGTATCTTCACAGGCAACCTCTCTCCTGCTGGATATGCACATCTATACACAGCTTATGTCTAATTAATCCTCACGTTCAATGAGCCCCAAACCAAACTCACGGCATTATTCCAACCCCATTCCTCTTCCTGACTTCTAATGTTTATAAACTGTATCACTATTTTTCCAGGGACAAACATAAAAATTATCATATTTTCAAACAAACTCAGATTATAAATACCTCTTCATTTCCATTTATGTTCTCCGAATCCTCTACCCAGACTATTTTAATAGTTTCTGCACGATTGCCTTTTCTCCAATTCATCTATCACATCAATAACAATCTTAATCAGTTAGGAATTACAATCAGCTGTAAGTAATAAACCTCTGAAAAATTGTGGTTGAAATAAGATTGGTGTTTATTTTTCTCTCTCTTTGGCTCAGGTTCCTTCTAACTTTGTTCTCCACCATATTTATACAGGGGCTCATCTCCTTAAACTTTAAAGATGTCTTCTGGAATTCAAACCATTATGTTCATTTCTAGGAAGTAAGAAGAAAGATCTAAGGAAAACAGGGACAAAGAGCTCTCTTTTTAGGGAGCTTCCCTAGAAAACCCTCAAGTTACTTCTGTTTAGAATATAGTCTCATGACCCCTTCACCCACAAGGAAAACGAGAAAATATAGTTTTTAGCTATCATTTGCATTCCCCTACAATTAAGATTGAGGTAGTAAGAAAGGTGAGAAGAATGTTAAGTAGGCAATAGTAGATGACCAGTCCAGTATTTCTGAAATCAATTTGTGATGGAAACAAAATATTCAATACAGCCTCATTTCCTACCAAATTAACTTCAAATGTGTAGCAAAACGTTCAAATCTTTCTAGAATCTAACCCCAACTAAAATTACAAGCCCTTTCTACTACTGTTCCTCAGAGTAACAGTTCTCAGATTTTAACATGCATGTGAGTCCCTAGAGTAGCAAGGTTCTTGAGCAGTGGTTCTAAAATAGGGCCCATTTTGCCCCTCAGGATACATTTAATAATGTCTGGAGAATTTTTATCTATTATAACATGGGCAGTAGGGGAGCTGGAAGGGAGGTGCTTCTGGCATCTAGTGGGTAGAGGCCCACAATGCTACTTAATGTCCTACAATGTACAGAATAGCCTCCTACATCAAAGAATTATCCAATTCAAAATATCAGTATGACTGAGGTGGAGAAATCTTGTTCAAGAGGTAGCCTATGCTCCAGAAAAATTGGATTACATGTCATTCCAGTATGCCCTTCATTTTCCTATCTTTGCTATGGTACAATTAGTTCTGATCCTCCCTCTTTGGTCAGCTCTATCGACTGGCTTCTCAGTCATGTATCAAAGCCCTGATAATGCACCAGCTGCCATGAATGCAGCCTAGATCCCCTTCCCATAGGCTCTATCCCTCCTCCAAATTGCCCTATATGCACTTCTCTTCCCATACACCCTGCCTCCATTTATATTCCAGAAATAGACTATTAACTGACCAAGGTGGATACCATTACTTCATCACCTTAGTCATCTCCATGGTAGCTAACATAGTTCCTGCACACTATTGAATGGGCTCTCTTTTCTATTTCTATAGCATATATAGATATTTAAAATAACTATTGAAAACATATATATAATATGATAACATATATAATTCATACTGGGCCTTTTAAAAGTTGCCCTAGTGCAATTAACCATGGCTCTCTCTTTCCTAGTCTCTTCCTTATACCAAACTCCAAAGCAGATTATAACACCTTCCAGTCCTCATAAAACCCAAATGTGATTTCCACAGACAGATTTTAAATGCAGAAAAAAAGAAAGCTTGAAACCTCTCATTTAGGGCCACTGTCTGGCTTTCATTAAGACTTCTCTCCTTATTTTCATAGCCGGGGTTCATGGACCAGTGCCTATCTACCTGGTTGGCTGAAATTAAAATGAGTAATAGATGCCCCTTGCCATCAGGACGGCTCCTAATGCATTTTTCATTAAATTGAACTCCCACTTGGGTCCTCTTTCTGAGGTTCAGACAGAGGTAAGAGAGGTATGTGCTTGCTTGTTTACTAGCATTTAAACAGGGTTGCTCTCTTCTCATAAACTATAACAATTTTGTGCTTAAGATGATTTCTGGGAAGGTAGAAACACTGTGTTTATTTGACCATCTGTTACAAGAGTACTGGTTCATTACAATAGACTCGCAACTGATTATTTCAGAACCGTAATAAAATATTTTAGGTAAAGGTCAGATAGATAACTTTCCATAAAAAATATACATATACGTACATACCCATCGCCCATTCACATACATATATACATGCATATACTTACACATATGCATATTTATATACCAACACATACCCATAATGCAGAAACACATGCACGTATATACATGTATATATACACATCCATACCCCCCACACACATGCACATACACATCCATATATATACACACATGCATATATACATACCCATGGCCCACACGCATGCACATACACTCATCACACATATGCACATACACACCTACACTCGCACATTTACATACACTCACACATGCATACAAACACCTACCAATTACACATATACCCATACATACTCACCTATGTACACATCCATATGCCCACATACGTATATATGCACATACACATAGACACCTACAGTGGGCTGATAAATGCACCCCGCCCCCAAAATATCAGGTCCTAACCCCTGGTACCTGTTACCTTACTTGGAAAAGGGGTCTTTGCTAACATTACTAATAATCTAATGATGGGGAAATTATCCTGGATTATCCAGATGGGCCCTAAATGGCATCACCAGCCAACTATCTTCTGAAGAGAGAAACAGGAAGAGATTTCACACATACACACAGAAAAGACAAGGTCATGTGAAGACAGAGGCAGAGATAGGAGTGATGTGGCCACAACTCAAGGACTGCCCACAGTCCCTGGAAGCTGGAAGAGGCAAGGATTAGATTCTGCCCTGGAGCCTCTACATGGAGTGCTGCCCTGCCAACACCTTCATTGCAACCCAATGACACTGATCTCAGGCTTCGGCCTCCAGCGTTGTGAGAGAACAAATTTCTGCTGTTTTAAGCCACCAACTTTGTGGTAATTTGTTACAGCAGCCTCAGGAAACTTATACAACATCTATCAATATATACACACAGGTTCATACACTCACAGATTTACACACTCATCCAACAATGCACACACACACAGAGCCATCACTCATTTACACAATCATGAACATGTAGTCACACTTACACACACAAGACTCCATTTATGCACTAGCAGTTAAGTTGGTTATCACCAAAGCGTCTTTAAGGAAACAAAAATCTTGAATCACACCCTTCTCAAATAAATATACAAGAAAATAAGCTGTCAACATATTAATAATAATTGGAAGAGAAGAGTATAAGTGAATTTTCTCCCTATGTAGTTTCACACATAAATAATTATAACTAACATTAGATGAAAGTCTTTTATGTGCCAACCCACTGTGCCAATTGTTTTCTAGGTATAATCACACCACTAGTATACACATGAGAAACTGAGGAGCAGTGAGGATGCATAACATGCCCAAGGTCAGAGTGATAAAGCTGAGATGTGAACTTGGGCATTGAGTGGGATTCTGGAGGCTATATTTTAATCAATAAGGAAGAAAGGCTTTTGGAAAAGCCTCACACCATTGGGACAAGCCTTAAAAGCCTTTTTAAAAGTCTTTTAAAATCACAACATTTTTCTTTAATAAAAACCTATGTATTTCACTATGAAACATTTCACCAGCGCCACTTCCTACTTTATTTCAGTCATAGCATCTGTGCATATGCTGGAATCAGGCTAATTGGGTCATCTTCATCTAAAATCCATGCTCCATCTGGTAAGAGCCTTTTCTTTACCCTGTGGAGCTCCCCCTGCTCCCTGTGTGCCCCCCACACAGTATGAGGCCTTCTGCCTCTGGAGGTAAGACATGGCCATGTGCACTGTGCACACAAGGCGTGAGCCCACACCAACAGCATCGTGACTCGGCTTTCCAAGTGCCACATTGAGTCTTGAAGCTCTTTTTTGAGAGTGTGATTCTGGAAATACTATTATTATCTTTTATGCTCCATATATAGGTCACATATTCTGATGCACCAAATCAAAAACCATGCTAGATAAACATGTTTTCTTTTTTGGAACAGAATATTACAAATTGAGGCTTCCTGAAAATAAGAAATGGTCATTATACCTACATCCCATCTCACAATGTAGCCATGAATAGCAAACTATTTTCAGGCCAGATACTCTGATTATAGCACAAATTGTTTTGCCAGAGGCATGGGGAAAATATAGCATATTTTTATACGAAAATAGGCCATTCTAAGAGAGTAATTAAAATACTGCTTTATTCATCAGAGTCCTCACTTAGGGACTCCTTATTTTAGGTCACTCTGGACAATCACCTGATTCAGTCTGTTTCTACAGTAGTTCTGTGAGTCCCCAAATCATCTCTTTTCAGCTATCAGTCCTGGCTGAGTGTCCACTCAATAATCTTGGCATTCACAATATCATTTGCCCAGATTCCCTCTCCCACCTTCTCCCAGGTTGAACTGCTTCCTTCCTTGCCTAGGGAACCCTGTGAGCTGTTTTTGTCCTGGTTTGTGTGTGTACACTCCATTCTGTAGGGGTACATGGATAGCTATTTTAAGGCAGCCTTTCATACTCACCAAAATACCTGGATCCTGCCTTTTCCCCACTGTTGTTCTTACAATCATGTTTCTTCCTTGAGCCTGTGAGTTTATCCTCACCATGAAGACACTTGCTTGTAAGGCGCCTCTCTTCACACCCCACGCAGGAGGGCAGGAAGGTGGCTTCTTTCTCTAACTTCCCTGACAAGAGAAGAACTGGCCAGCATGGGCCAGGAGGCTTGCGACAGGTAGGGCACTGAAACAGATAGGACACCTGAGAGGAGGCAGGAGCCCATCACTTGAGGAGTCACAAGCGAGGTGAGAAAAGTCCAGCCTCGCTTGTGACTAAGAGGAAGGACTAGAGCAGCCTCAGGAGCAGTGAACCAATTTCCTCTGTCTTTTCTGGGCATCGAGAGACCAACAAAGACAACATCCATGCTCAGAGGCAGTAAGTAGCTCTGGCACAGGGCTTCAGAGCAGTTTTATTAGCGGAGACAATCAAAGGTTTAATTTTTTTAAATATCATATAAATAAATGAGGAATCTGGCCTTCTCCTCCAACATATTCCTCGGTGTCCCCCCTTACATGCTCTCATTTGTTCTGGGAAGGACATCAAGCACAGGTGACAACCCTTATCAGGGACAGGGTAGGGGTCATATCAGCAAATCGAAATGCCACATTTACCTAGACCTTGGAGGAGAAAATACAATTGCTGCCTCTCACAGGAGGAAAGTACCAGTTCCCTGAGACAGAAGCAAAAAGTCTTCCCTGTCTTAGAATCCCTGTGAATCCTCCTGAATTTCCCCATTCCCAGAGGGCAATATAATGACAGTAAAATTAAAAGAAGAGAAAATGGAGAAGGGATTGGCTAAGGGGGTGATAGTGTCCTGTGTGGGGAGGAGGTGTGGCTCTCATCTTCACAGACGCACATTAATATCCAGTGTCAGGCTTCCGTATGTGGACAGTTGGAAAATATTGATATTCTGTTGTGGCTATAATCATGGCATGTGCTTCTGTACACTTTTCCCCTTTTCCTAAAGCAGAATGATGTATAGCACTTGGATGAAACTTCCCTGTAGATAAAATGACACCCAGTGGTCCTGTTGGAATGCTATCTGCTATCTCTCAGATTTAAAGCAGGGTTCTCTGCTCTCTATGCTTTTTGCTTCTCTTGATTTAAAATAGTTACAGTGCTGGGCTGCAGGTGTTTGATCTCATGATATTTTGACTCCGTAAACACTTCTTGAATTTGAAGGGAAAAAATCTGCACAATATCTACCTAATATTTAAAATGAGAAGTGAACAAAAATTAAAATAATTTGAGGTGGGAGCCCAGTAGAAAGCTTTCCTTTGTTTTATGTCTATTCTTTCTCCCTCCTTCCTTCCTTTGTTCCTTCCTTACTTTATTTCTTCCTTAATTGTTTATTAGCTGAACAACAACAATTTGTGGACTGGAGTTGTTCCTCCTGTTTTAGAAGAGTCCTCAAGACGAGCCTCTTGGCTCAAATGAAAGACAAATTCTCACCCTTTGGACTCAGAGAAAACTAAACACAGGGGCCACAGACTGAGATACTAAGGTGAATCATTTTGTCTTTTGCCAGACTGTCCCCTAGAGGAAGCAGAAATGTTTTTTCTAAATGTGAATGTGGACTGTAATGCTGACAACAGTTAAACAGCGCTGAATAATTGATACTGTGGGATATTAACCACTGACCATTAGGATTGTCCTATCTGGATTATTGGGGTGAACCTTCACTGTATCCTTCCATTGCATTGTATTGCTTTATTTTTTACTTCTCTCTGCAGTTTCTGTCAAGAATCACTTCTCATCAGCCTACAGAACTCCTGCTAATATTATTTGTACTGTAGACATGCTGGTGTAAAATTATTTAATATTTTATTTGCCTGAAAAAGTTTTTTTTTTTTTCCATCTTCAGTTTTGAAGGATATTTTCACAACATTTATAATTCCAGGTTGGCAGTTCTGTCCTCTCAGCTCTTTCAAGATGACAATTCATTGTCTTCTGGATTGTTGTTGTTGTTGTTGTTGTTGTTGTTGTTGTTGTTGTTTTTGAGACGGAGTCTCTCCCAGGCTGGAGTGCAATGTCGTAATCTTGGCTCTCTGCAACCTCTGCCTCCCAGGTTCAAGCAATTCTCCTGCCTCAGCCTCCTGAGTAGCTAGGATTACAGGCCCCTGCCACCACACCCAGCTAATTTTTGTATTTTAGTAGAGACGGGGTTTCACCATGTTGGTCAGGCTGGTCTCGAACTCCTGACCTTGTGATCCGCCTGCCTCAGCCTCCCAAAGTGCTGGGATTATAGGCGTGAGCCACTGCGCCTGGCCTGTCTTCTGGATTTTATAGTTTCTGTTGAAAAGCTGACCATCAGGTTTATTATTGCCGCTTTTTAGGAAATGTGTCTTTTTTTTCCTGCCTACTTTTAAGATTTGTCTTTGGTCTTCAGCAGTTTTACTAATTTTGCTTTTATAACAGCTCTTTAAACAGAGATGTTTAAAGCCTTTCTTATAAAGGTTTATATAATTGTAATACCTGTAATCCTCACTGTTCCCCAGAGCTAAAGAAATGGAAAATTGTAGACTTCAAACCCAGTTAATACCATTAACCTTTTTCAGCAAGAGAATTCTTAGCCATTAGAACAACAATCCTTAATCTCATCTTTAAAAGATGATCTAAAAGCATTGCGACTTTCGAGAAATAATCACCTTGAGAAAATACTAGAGGTTTCTAAATCCTGTCAGTTATCAATGTCATCTTGAAGTCTATCTTCAATTGATACCGAACAAAAAATTTGCAATTCTTGGATTTTAATCAAATACAAAGGCAAGTATATATAGTTGGTCCTCGTTATTCACAGATTTTGTATTTGGGGATTTACCTACTTGCTAAAATTTATTTATAACCCAAAAAGCAACACTCATGGCTCTTTCAAGGTCATTAGTGGACATGCACAAATAGCCAAAAACTTGAGTTACCCAATGAGCAGCACATTTTCAGCTGAAGTCCAACAAAGTGAAACTTTGCCTTCTTGTTTTAGTTCTCATACTGTAAACAAGTATCATTTTTCACAACCTATTTACTGCTAGATATTTTTCATTTTTGTGCATTTTCTTGTGATTTTACTGTTTTAAATGGCCCTCAAGTCTAATGCTAAGGTGCTGTCTAGTTCCCCTAAGCCCAAGAAGGCTATAATGTGCCTCATGGAAGAAATATGTGTGTTAGACAAGCTTCATTCAGGCATGAGTTACAGTGCTACTGACAGTGAGGTCAATGCTAATGAATCACTATACATTAAATAAGGTGTCTTTAAACAGAAATGCACATAAAAGAAGGTTTCATGTTAATTGTTTGGCAAAAATGTCATGCCCAGAGACCAACAGGAACCTAACCCTATTTTCCCCTTGGAGCAAAGCTTCAGTATTCACTAATTCAGTGTTGGTGACAACTTTATAGAACATAACTGCCATAAATAATGAGAATTGACTATAAATGGATAAGTATTAAAATCAAACATCAAGCAGAATACCGATATTTTCAGATTTAAAACTCTAGCTATGAAGTGGTAATTGTATTAAGTACAATGTAAATTAGATTTAAAAACAGCTTCAACTGTTTTTAAAACAGACAACTCTGAGTTGCTGAAACAGAACAGACAACTCTGAGTTTACTGAAAAAAGAAAAGCAAATTAAATCCCACTTTTAATTTGTTTTTGGTAAAAGAAGAACTTTCTTTACCTATTTAATATGTTTCTTAATTGAAACATATTTACTCTCAAAACAGCAGCAAGCTATCCAGGTTACTACTCTAGACTTGCAATTTCTACCTTTCAGTCGTTATTCCCATGTAATGAGGTTGCTCACAAGTAATATAAACATCTATGACAACAGGCCATGAAGTAGGGGTTACTTTCTACGAGATTAAGTTAGATGACATTTATTCTACATTGTCCTAGCTCTACTGAAATAGCATAATGAAGAAGTTCAGAACAGACACACTGGAGTCAAACCTCTGAGCTGCAGTGCAGCTCTGCCACTTACTAGTTGTGAGATGTTGAACACCTTATTTAAGTTCTCTGCTCCTGACATTGTCATTTTAAAATGATGATGAAAATAATACTATCTCAAAGAGTGAAGGAGCAAATCAATTAACATTGATAGAGTGTGTAGAAGAGAGTCCACCATTTTTATCATTTATGATGTGCAATCAGTCATTGTTTTTATTAGCAGCCCTATGTACAAGACAAAGATACACGAGGTGAGAGTGAGTGGCTGAATGATCATACTTTTATTAAGAAGGTTTAAGTGACTTGGAAGGGAGAGCTTGGTGGACCATGCAGGACTCTATCTTCCTCCTGTTCCTGCTCAACATGTGTATATAATATGTCATAGATGTAAGACATTGATTGCTTATTGATCAAACCTATAAACAATATAAAAGTAGAATAAGTTCAGTCCAAAATTGTTATTTTTCCTTTGTAATATAGATATTTTACTGCTACCAAAGTTTATTTTCTAACAGATGCACCTGATTTTATAATTTCCTCCTAAAACCTCTCATGATTCCCATTGCACATGTAAAATTTGAAACTCTTTATTATAGTTTGTCTCCAACCAGAGATTTCCTGATTCAACCTTCCCCATATCAAGAAACAACTTCAAAAACTATGAGAGTCACTAGTTCTACCATATTTCATACAAGGACACACTTAGAGTATTGGTTTTGGTTTTGGTTTTGGTTCTAGATCACTTATTACCAAAACGTCATCACCAATTTAAGTTTAACCAAAAGAAAGCAGAAGAAAGAATGCAACGCCATGTCCTTATGAACAATTCAAAGATCAGCCTTTAAAAAGATTGTTTAAATGGGAAAGGAGGGCTGAGGCAGTCATGCATCTGTGCCTGCTTTCAAGGAAGGAATAAAGAGAATTGTTCTAGATTGCCTCTGTGTGAAGATGGAAGAGACTGAGAACTACAAAGGGTGAATTTCTATTCAATAGAAAATAACTTTATCATGATTATGCCTGTCTTAAAATACAATAGGCTACCTCAACAGAAAGTCTATAATTCTTAAAATCTTTTCACCTCTGAATAGTTCTGATGACTAACGTAGCAGCTGGGAGTATATGTGAAGTAGGGGCAATCGTTTAAAACCAAATTCTGAATAATATCCATTATGGATAATCAATAATATGCAGTGTTCATAGGCATAGTCTCCAAATGCTTTCTAGATAGTAAAAAGGAAATTGAAGTACATAAAGAATTTTATATATTTTATACACCTTACTTTCATAAACTAAAAACATTTCTTCTAAGCTTTCCAAATAACACAAGTGAGTTGTTACATCTAAATTTAAAACTCATGCGAACATAGTAATAGTCTTTCATCAAGAACTGAAGGTCAATTTTAACCGCATTCTTTACAAAAGACCAAATTTTTAAAATTCCAATAGATGGAATAGTATAGCCTTTATAATTCCATTTTTTCATGTAAACTTCCTGATTGATTTTAGGCTGGTGCTTTTTAAGAGGCCAAGTGCAAACGGCTAATTATCAAAGTAAACCAGGAATTTGCAATAGGGCATCACTGCTGTAATTAAATAGTTCTGACTCCTTGGGGCTTGTGGCTAACAGCCATGGAGCAAGACAAAAATCCAACCTAGACCCCAAGAAAGTGAATATGTGCATATTAGAAACAGCATGTTCTCCCAGATATAAAGATGATTATTCAAGCACTTATGTTCCTTCATTGTGAGTTTGGATACAGCTACCTGCCAACTAGTGTTGTGGGAAGTCAGGGACCCTGAATGGATGGACCTGCTGGAGCCACGGCAAAGGAACATATACTGTGAATATTTCATTTTAATGTGGACATATATCAGTTCCCAAATAATACTTTTATAATTTCTTACTCCTGTCTTTACTTCAATCTCTAAACATAAATTGTGAAGATTTCATTTTAATATGCACATTTATCGGTTCCCAAAACTAATACTTTTATAATTTCTTATGCCTGTCTTTACTTTAATCTCTTAATCCTGTTATCTCCATAAGCTGAGAATGTATGTCACCTCAGGACCACAACTGGGTTAACTGTACAAATTGATTGTAAAACTTGTGTGTTTGAACAATATGAAATCAGTGCAGCTTGAAAAAGAACATAATAACAGCAATTTTCAGGAAACAAGGGAAGACAACCATAAGGCCTGACTGCCTGTGGCATTGGGCAGAACACAGCCATATTTTTCTTCTTGCAGAGAGCCTATAAACAGATTTGCAAGTAGGGAAGATATCGCTAAATTCTTTTCCTAGCAAGGAATATTAACAATTAAGACCCTGGGAAAGGAATGCATTCCTGGGGGGAGGTCTATAAATGACCGCTCTGGGAGTGTCTGTCTTACACGGTTGAGATAAGGACTGAAATATGCCCTGGTCTCCTGCAGTACCCTCAGGCTTATTAGGGTGGGGAAAAAACCCCACCCTGGTAAATTTCAGGTTAGACTGGTTCTCTGCTCTCAAACTCTGTTTTCTGCTGTTTAAGATGTTTATCAAGACAATACATGCACAGCTGAACATAGACCCTTAGCAGTAGTTCTGAATTTGCCCTTGTCCTCTTTCCTCAGAAGCATGTGATCGTTGTTCTTCTTTTTGCCCTTTGAAGCATGTGATCTTGTGACACACTCCCTGTTCTTGCACCCCCTTCCCTTTTGAAATCTTTAATAAAACTTGCTGACTTTAAGGCTCAGGTGGGCATCACAGTCCTACTGATATGTGATGTCACTCCCGGAGGTCCAGCTGTAAAATTCCTCTCTTTGTACTCTTTCTATTTATTTCTCAGCTGGCCAACACTTATGGAAAATAGAAAAAAACTATGTTGAAATGTTGGGGCAGGTTCCCCGACAAACTAGTAATTCATTATTGGGACCCACTTTCAATTGCAGGGCCCACCAGCAATGAAAATACCTGCCACTCTCTACCTGGGAGTTTTCTGCAACTGTGGGAATGTATTCTGCCTATGTGCAGGTAAAGCTGGAGATATTAGGGAGGTTACACCATGGGGAACAGCTTCCAATGAATGTGGAAGTTGGTGGATAAATGTCTCAGCTTCCTCGTCCTTTGGGTGGAGCAATTCTGGGTGATTTGTAAACCACCTGCCAAATCTGTAGCAGAATTGAGCTCCAGCTGCCAAAAGCAGAAGTCAGATCAGTAATCACCCCATATTCCCTTCCTAGTCTCTTTTCTATACTTTCCTGTTGCTGTTTCCTGGGATCATCTCCAAAATAAACCACCTGTTCTCACATCCTAGTCTTAGGCATCAACTTTGGGAAAATCAACCTGAGATTATGTTTATCAAAATTATTATTATATACGTATCTGGATATTAACAGGGATTTTTAAACCTCTATTTTCCCAATTTTTGTTAATATGATAATTTTCTTTTAAAATATAAAATAATTGTACACATCTATGAACATACATGAACTACTATATTTAACAAGGATGAATTTCACAAACATAGTGATGAGCAAAAGAAGGCAGAACTAAAGAATATTCACTATATGACAAATTAATGTACATCTTCAAGAGCAGGCAAAACAAATCTACAGTGTTATAGGTCAAAGCAGATGACACTTAAGGAAAAGTGACAACAAGGAGAACATCTGGGTGCTGTTTCTGTTCTTGTTCTGCATTGTGGTTATACAGGTGTATCCACTTTGTGCTAATTCTTCAAGCTCTACACTTAGTTTCTTGTCCTCTTTTTAGGTTCCTATATTATTTTTCAACAAATTTTATTTTAAAAATTAGGGTTGACAGGATGATACAATCTTATGCCACTCAGAATGTCTGTTATTAAAAAGTCAAAAAACAACAGATGTTGGTGCAGATGTAGAGAAAAGGGAACATTTATACACTGTTGGTGGGAATGTAAATTAATACAACCTTTGCAGAAAACAGTATGGAGAGTTCTCAAAGAACTAAAAGTAGAACTACCGTTCTATCTGGCAATCTCACTACTGGGTATATGCTAGAAGGGAAAGAAATCATTGTACCAAAAAGACATCTGCACTCATATGTTTATTGCAGCACTATTCCCAATAGCAATTACATGGAATCAATCTAAGTGTGTCCATCAATGGAGGATTGAATAAAGAAAATGGTGTGTGTGTGTGTGTGTGTATGTGTGTGTGTGTGCAGGCACACACTATGGAATACTACTCAGCCATAGAAAACAATGAAATCATGTCTGTTGCAGCAACATGAATGGAACTGGAGGCCATTATCCTAAGTGAAATAATTCAGACACAGAAAGTCAAATACTCAATGTTCTCACTTACACCCGGGAACTAAACAATGGGTACACAGGGACGGATGGAGAGGACTAATAGACATCCGAGACCACAAAAGGTGGGTAGGCAGGAAGGTGGAAGGGAAGTGAGGGTTGAGAAATTTGCTATTGGGTACAGTGTTCACTATTTGGGTGATAGGTACACTAAAAGCCCAGACATCACCACTATACAATGAGTCCAAGTAACACAATGCACTTGTACCCCCTAAATATATATAAAAAAAATTTAAGTAGGGTTACAGTTAGGTAGTTATAGGTACTTATCAACCCTCAAAGAATTGTTTTCTTATCAAGCTTGATTTTATCTCAGATAGCACAAAAAATGATACGAACTTATTTTTAACCCATTGCAATATGCTCTAATTTATTCTCTCCCCTGAAATTCTTAAATGGAATATGTCAGCCACAATTATTCCTGAATATATTGGCTTTAGTGCTCACAAACTGGTGATCCTTTAACATTTTAGAAAAGGCAAATCCTGACTGATGTTCAATTAAATCTCCAGACTCAAATGTGTTCAGTATTTACATATGGCCTTTGCAAGGATCAACACACCAACTTTTGTATCTTCTAATCTGAGAAAAGTCTTAAGAAGGTAACAGCTGTATTGGGGACAAAAAGCACTACTCTCTCACAGTTTACAAAGGAATCTCTAAAACAAAACAAAACAAACAAATAGAAAAGAATCATTTGCCCCACATTGCTGAGAAAATGTTTGCTACAGGAAGGGAGGGGAAAGAAGCTTTTAGATATCCTCTTATTAGCACCATTCACAAGTTTTCTTTAATTATACTATAACAAAATATATTAAAACCCATCGCTGATATAATTTCATGTTTTCCCTACCCTTAGGTTTGAAAGAAGGCATTTTCTTAGCAAAAACATTCTCTCGTGCTTCTTCTCACAAAGATTCCTCTCAGTCACCTCTCATGAATGCATTTTCTTTGCAGAATTGCTTACATTAATATCCTGCAATCTCCATCTCTAGGGACTCTCTTTCATAGTTAGTGATGTATTGAAACAGGAGTGAGCACATGCTACATCTTAAGTCATTATTGCTCAAACTTTGTATGTCTCACCATTGCATGGAGGCCTTGTTAAAACACAGACTGCTGGGCCCCATCCCAGAGCTTTTGATTCAGTAGGTCTGAGGAGGGGCCAGACAACTTGCATATTTAACAAATTCCTGGGCACTGATGAGCATGCTGGTCTGGGAACCACACTTTGAGAACCGAGGCCATATATTACACTTCTGTGTAATTTACCAAGCGCCTTAGAGCTTCGTCTCCCTTTGTACTCAAACCTTTAAGATAAGTATTTACTGCCAAGAGTCGTGTGCCTGTCTGAGCCTACAAGACGGGCTCTCCAGCCTCCATCCCACAGCAGATCCCAAGGGAGCCCAATCTCAGCTCTGGCCGCTCTCACTGCAGTTGGGGAGCCATCCACCTGTGCAGAGATCTGCTGGGAGGCACACCTGTTCTGAACGACCAGGGCAGTCTTCTAGACTCACAACCTTGGTCAGTGTTCCCGTACAGCTCCAGTATCCTCTTTGCATCTTTCCCAGGTCCACCTGAGCAGAAAGTCACATCAACCCCAGAGCCTTCTCAAGGCTCTCAGCAAGCCTGGGCAAGGGGTATCCTCTAGTGCTGTGATGACTGAAGTGATCTTGGCCTCAGGAAACACAGATCTGTCTGATTAGAATCCGTGGAGGCCCTCTGAACAAGGACAGGCACAAAGACAAACCATGAAGACTCAAATAAATTCCTAATCCTTCAATGTGTAGACATTGTCACATGTCCACAAGTCTCAAGAACATTCAGGGAAATGTGACCTCACCAAATGGGCAATAAGGCACTAAAGCTCTACCCTACAATAATGGAGATGTGTGATCACTCAAATAATTGAAGGCAACTGTTTTAAGAAACTTCAGCAAACCTCAAGAAAACCCTTTACTGTGGGGCCTTTTCCTGACTTTCTTAGAAAGAAAAGAGCCTAGTCACTGTGGTGTTGCTGCAAGATGCTCATTTTTCCATCCCATTCTCTTTCTCTGAAGTAACTCAGTTACCCATTTTGTTCAATACTACTTCTAAATAATTTCCCAAATTCTACTATCTATCTCTCTTTGTCTCCCTCTCTCTTTCTGTCTCACAGGATGACACATTTGGTTTTCTAAATAACATCTCTACTCTAATGTCTTGCCCATTTCTTTTGTTATCAGGTACAAAGGTTTTGTCAGGACCCAGCCCAATGTCCCCATAAGCTTCATGATTAGATCATAAACATAAAACTTCATTACATTGTTATTCTTCTTCATGGTCACGTACTATGTCACATACTTACATTTCTTTCTTTCTTTCTTTCTTTTTTTTATGGGGTCTTGCTCTATTGCCAGCCTTGAGTTCAATGGCATGATCTTGGCTCACTGCAACCTCCGCCTCCCGGGTTCAAGCGATTCTCCTGCCTCAGCCTCCTGAGTAGCTGGGATTACAGGGCAAGCCACCACACACAGCTAATTTTTGTATTTTTAGTAGAGACAGGGTTTCACCATGTTGGCCAGGATGGTCTCGATCTCTTGACCTCTTGGTCCACCTGCCTCAGCCTCCCAAAGTGCTGGGATTACAGGTGTGAGCCACCACGCCCAGCCTATTTCTTTTCCTTTTCAGTCTTATATACATAATTGTATTTCAAGACTCAAATTTTCTGCCTGTCAGTGTTTACTCATTTTCAGCACTTTTCTCTCAGCTAAGAAATGATCGAGAATTCCGTCTTTACCGATAATAACTGGCAACATCAAAACTGTCTGCCAGCTTGCTCACTTTCATTGTGAGCTAACATACTTTTATTTCTATCCTAAAGTCCTTTCCCTCCTTCAAAGTCAGGCCCTCTTTCTCTTGAATAAAGATGCAAGCACTTAACACGATTTAAAATTGACCTCTTCCATAGAGCCTTTCCTGATAAATTGCATCTCACTCAAGATCTCATAATAACTTCAACAATTGTTTGGTGGAGGACACAACCCCCAAATTATTGTGTGTACATTTTTCTGGTGATATGCTTATGTATATGTTCCTATTAGAAAAATATCTCCAGATAAGGAACTTCTTTATTTATTTTGCTATTGGTACCACACACAATGTTCTCTTTGATTTTATTTTTTGAGAAAGGGTCTCACTTTGTTGCCCAGGCTGGAGGGCAGTGGTGTAGTCATAACTTACTGCACCCAAGGCACACCTCCAGGGCACAAGCAATCCTCTTGCCTCAGCCTCCCAAGGAGCTGTGACTATAGCTATACACCCACCATGCCCAATTTTTTGATTTTTTGTAGAGATGGGGTCTTCCTATGTTGCCTGGTGTAGTCTTGAACTCCTGGGCTTAAGCAATCCTCCCACCTGAGCCTCCCAAATTTCTGGGATTACACTGCACCCAGCCCCCTAAAACTGCTAAAAGAAGATTAGCAGTATCCTCTTTTTACAGATGAAATAATGTGACACAAACACTTTGTGCAGGAGTAGCAAGTGGTTACTATGTTCTGTCCAACCTCCTCAGCCACTTTGGCCTATGTGATGCTGGTGCTCTATTCCTGTATTAATGGGAACATTATCTTAATGAGAAAGTACCATTTACCTGCATCTGTAGTACAAATTACCTTGGGTTGAGAATCATCAGAGTATATAATTATTAAGACAATTTATGTAAACTTGATAAAAATTCATGGTTTAAATAAACATGGATGTATAATCTATCATTGTTAGATGATAGATACATGACAGGAAGGAAAGTAGGTGAGTATATACAGACAGAAAGATACACAGATAGACAGAGGGGCAGACAATCCTACTGAATTTTAAGAAAAATAAAGTAAAATATAGACATATAAAATGACCCTAGAAAAAGGTATATTGCATTTCTGTCACCATCTAAGCCAAGGAAATATAAATTTAGTTTTCTAAGCTTAAGTGAAGAATGAATACGGCTTCATCATACAATGTTTGTTGATTTTCTTAAGTACACATTTTGTGCCAGATACTATGTATGCTGAGAGACGGTCTTCCCTCTAAGGCACACACTGTCTAGCAGGGGATAAAATAAACTATAATACAATGTGTCAAGTACTTTAAGTCATAGAGTCAGAAACTTGAGTGCAGGAGGTTAATGGCTGATTGGGAAGAGACAAAGTGAGTCTAGACTATTTTTTTCAATGTGTTTGGTGAAGACTAAAAGGTGTCAAATGAAGTAGTAGAATAGAGAGAAAGGAATGTTATTTTTTTCTTGATTTTCAAGTGAGGTAAATGAGATGGTTTGTAGGCTGCCTGGGAGGAGGTAGTGAAAGAAGGGATGGAGAAGTTATAGGAGTGGGGAAATGGGTGGAGAGTGATACAGTTGTTGGAGAAAGAAACGAACAAAGGAATGAGCTAACTGAATGGAGAGGGGAAGGAAAATGCATCTAATCTGTATCTCTGAATATCAGCAAGAACAAAACACAAATCAACATTTCAAAACATTATTCTGCTTTACATGGAAGCAGAAGACCTCATTTCTTCTTGCTATTTGCTTCTTAATTCATATTCACAAAACACCAAACTGCTATAACTGCCAAGACACATCCTGCTACTTCTTGCTTTTGTGCCTTTCTCACCACTACTTTCCTTGCCTGAATATTCTCCCATCTACTCTTCAAGCATGCATGCGCACTTCTCAGGTAATCTTCACAAAAGCAGAAGAAATGAGCATGGGTATCTAATCACCACACCGCCTCCAAGAGAACCAAACATATAAAATAAAGAAAAACTTCTATCAAGCCTTCAGACTACACTGTTTTAGTTGTAAGTAACAAAATTTTATCTCAAGAAATTACGTCAAGAAAATAAATGAACAAATGTGTAAGTAAAGTAAATAAATTAAAAATAAATGTTTATATTAAGCATTTTCATAGTGTTGGACTTTAATGACACCAGTAACTGAGACGCTATTAACCTTACCTTACTTGTTCTACCTTCTACACAGGCGGCAAGTTCTCTCTCCTGCAGTATGACCCTTAGTTACCAGCTGGCGTCCTCCACTTACTCTTAGATTATGTTCCCTCTTTACTTAGTCTGTAAGGTACCACATCAAAAGTGATAGGGCTTTGATTCTTCTTTATGAGTTTTTCAACCAACAATTGCAAGGCTATCTGGATTATTTACTTAGATTTTCTTAGTTCAAACTTGCAAAAGAGATAAATTGGCTCAACTCATTTTATTTTTCATGCCACCACATAGACTGGTATTCAGTCTGTAAATTTATAAGTTAGTTTCAGATACCTCTAGTCCAAACAGTTATGGCAATGGGACCAAAGTCATATGATAAAAAATACAATCACATGTAGATTGCTAAAAGAAAAAAAAAAAAATCAACACTATTCCCATTGAGCTACCATTGAATTTCTTCACAGAACTAGAAAAAACTACTTTAAATTTCATATGGAACCAAAAAAGAGCCCATATAGCCAAAAAAATCCTAAACAGAAAGAACAAAGCTAGATGCATCACACTACCTGACTTCATACTATACTACAAGGCTACAGTAACCAAAACAGCATGGTACTGGTACCAAAACAGATATATAGACCAATGGAACAGAACAGAGGCCTCAAAAATAACACTACACATCTGCAACCATCTGATCTTTGACAAACCTGACAAAAACAAGCAAGAATTCCCTATTTAACAAATGGTGCTGGGAAAACTGACTAGCCATATGCAGAAAACTGAAACTGGACTCCTTCTTTATACCTTATACAAAAATTAACTCAAGGTGGAGTAAAGACTTAAACATAAAACCTAAAACCATAAAAACCCTAGAAGAAAACTTAGGAAATACCATTCAGAACATAGGCATGGGGAAAACTTCATGACTAAAACACCAAAAGCAATTGCAACCAAAGCCAAAATTGACAAATGGGATCTAATTAAACTAAAGCGCTTCTCCACAGCAAAAGAAACTATCATCAGAGTGAACAGGCAACCTACAGAATGGGAGAAAATTCTTTCAATCTATTCATCTGACAAAGGGCTAATATCCAGAATCTACAAGAAACTTAAACAAATTTATGAGAAAAAAACAACCCCATCAAAAAGTGGGCAAAGCATATGAACAGATATTTCTCAAAGGAAAACATTTATGTGGCCAACAAACATATGAAAAAAAGCTCATCATCACTGGTCATCAGAGAAATGCAAATCAAAACCACAACGGGATACCATCTCACACCAGTCAGAATGGCAATTGTTAAAAAGTCAGTAAGCAACAGATGCTGGAGAGGATGTGGAGAAATAGGAATACTTTTACACTATTGGTGGGAGTGTAATTAGTTCAACCATTGTGGAAGACAGTGTGGTCATTCCCAATGATCTAGAACCAGAAATAGCATTGACCCAGCAATCCCATTCCTGGGTCTACATCCAAAGGATTATAAATCATTCTACTATAAAGACACATGCACATGTATGTTTATTGCAGCACTATTCACAATAGCAAAGACTTGGAACCAACCCAAATGCCCATCAATGATAGACTGGATAAAGATAATGTGGCACATATACACTGTGGAACACTATGCAGCCATAAAAAAGGATGAGTTCATATCCTTTTCAGGGACATGGATGCAGCTGGAAACCATCATTCTCAGCAAACTAACACAGGAACAGAAAACCAAACACCTCATGTTCTCACAAATAAGTGGGAGTTGAACAATGACAATACATAGACACAGGGAAGGGAACATCATACACCAGGGCCTGTTGGGGGGTGGGGGGCAAGAGGAGGGAGAGCATTAGAACAAATACCTAATGCATGTGGGGTTTAAAACTTAGATGACAGGTTGATGGGTGCAGCAAACTACCATGGCACATGTATATCTATGTAACAAACCTGCACGTTCTGCACATGTATCCCAGAACTTAAAGTTTAATAATTTTTTTAAAAAAGAAAAACTTTTAAAGTATAAATTTTGAAACCCTATCAAAAATTTTAGAAAACAAAACCACACTGTACTAAATCATTCCTAGGGCAAAGAAGAAAACAAAACTAAAATTCCAAACAAGTTAGAAAAATAAGGATAATGGGTAACCTCTGGTTCCCAACAGGTGAAGAACTAGCTTGGACTGTTGAATTCCTAGGAAAACATTTTAATTATGAAGCAAATAGTAATGAAAGGAGAAACCTTGAATCCAAAGTACTAATCTATTAAAATCTCTTAAAGGAAAACAAAAGAGTAATCTTCTGGAAACTTCCACCTGTACAAAAAGAAAGAGTGTATCTCTGGGTTTTTTTTTTTTTTGCCTTAAACTCACCAAAAGATGCACAAGCTAGCACTTAAGTTCACCACGCCTCCTCATATATTACAGAAAGTATAGTTACAGCCTCAGGGGAAGCTCAGCTCATAGGCAAAAATAGCTAGACAATAAGGAATATGTGAACAATCGTGTTTTACAAAGATGCCCACACCTATATATTTATGCATTCCCACATGCTCATCTTACAATGTAATTGACATTCCTCCCACCAAGATATGTGGTCTATGTTCTTTCCTCTTGAATTGGGCAGAGACTCCTGCCTACATCAAACAATGGAGTAGAACAAAAGTGATGTTATGTGACTTCCAAGGCTAGGTCAAGAAAAGAATACAGGTACATGTCTATAGACTACAATCCCAGCTACTTGGGGTTGGGGGGGATATAATGGGAGGATCGGTTGAGGACAGTAGTTCCAGACCAGCCTGGGCAACATAGCATAGCAATAGCCTGCTTCTTTAAAAAAAAAAAATTAAAGAAAAAAAAAAAGAAAGAAATACAATTCTGCCAGGTTCTCTCTCTCTCTCTCTCTCTCTCTCTCTCTCTCTCTCTCTCTCTCTCTCTCCCCGCCCCTACAAATCGCACCATATGCCCATCCATGGAGTTCAGCTATCATGTTGTGAGGAATCTCAAGCCACATAGAGAAGTCACATGTGGATTCTTGTAAATAGCCCCAGTTAGTCCTCCAGGTAACACCTGTGCCAACCACCAGAAATGCAAGTGAGTGCAATTCACATGATTTTAGTCCCCAAGCTTCAAGCCTTCCAGCTGGGGTCTCCAACAAGGTGGAGTAGAAACAAGTCATATCCCTGTACAGTGTCTGAATTCCTAACCCACAGAAATCATGAAAGGCAAAAAAAAAAAAAAAAAAAAAAAAATTACTGTTTCTTAAACCCACTAAATTTTAAGATAATTTGTCATTAATTTTTTTGTAGCGATGCATAACTAGTTCCAAGTGCATTTACTACAATGAAGAGCTTTATTACACAATGTAAGATTAAGAATTACATTCTCAAACTAATAGGACAGGTTAGTGCTCGTATGAAACAGGAACTCAAAGCCAAAAAGAAAAGCCAAGTAGAAATACTGAATATTGAATATTCATCTCTTATCCCTTCTTAGACTCAATATGATAGTTGAAAACAGAATGTAATAAACAAATAAACTGCAGAATCTATAAACTCTAAGAAGGAATAAGAGATGAAAATTAAGAGATACGAAGAACAGAATTTGATGCCAACATATACATAATAAAAATCCCAGAAATAACAAAGAAATAGATGAGAGAAATACTTGAAGGTAATTATGACATATTTCCCTGAATTACAGAGTGATTAAAGATCTTAAATTCAAAAATCTATACAATTAAAAATGGAATAGTTAAGAAAAGAAAATTTACTCTATATATGTAATAGCAAAATTTAAGAATATCAAAACTATAAATAATGGATGACTTTTACTTCTCGTGTTCTTCACTGGTTTACTGCATTAGGTTTGTGATTAGAAAAAATATTTGGAAAGGTTAGGAGTCACCTTCCCCAGAATCCATCTTTACTCAGCTCCCTCTGAGGACACATGAAATGTCCCTACTTGGCTTTCCCTAATATCCTGTCCACATCTCAGAAATTGTTTTTACCATGCTGTGTCTGTCCCCACCTATTAGTGGTGATGATTGGTGATTATTAACCAGAGTGACACATCAAAATCTCAGGGAAGCTGTTTCTATTATGAGCGATGTGTTTCTTACTCTACTTTCCCAGTTTGCACTGCAGGCTACTGAATCTGAATCCTAGAAGTGTATACAATTTTTTAAACACACTCCATGATTTACCTTGGTTAAAACCAACAAAATAGAGGGACGGTACTATGTATTCCTCTGTATCCCTAGGACTTAACACAGTGCTGGCCATATAGAACGCGATCAGAAAAATATTTGTTGAATGAAAGCATGGTATATAGATGCACACTATTTCTAACACATACAAGCTAATAACATTTGTGTCTCCAAAAATCACAGCAATTTGTTTTGCAGTCTGATAATTCAACACCATTTATTAATCCTAACAGACATCTGTGTGTTCTAACACTGTTTTACATTATTCAGTTAAGAATCAAGCTTTATATTTTTAGTAGAAAATAGCTGGATGTGATGGCATGCGCCTGTAGTCCCAGCTACTTGGGAGGCTGAGGCAGGAGAATCGCTTGAACCTGGGAGGCAGAGGTTGCAATGAGCCAAGATCG
>NW_016804439.1:1516608-1548732 GCF_001698545.2 Rhinopithecus bieti | reverse complement strand
CTAGGGCAATCAGGCAAGAGAAAGAAATAAATTTTTACTTTCTAATGCTAGGTATTGGGCAACTGAAACTGCAATGTCTCCTGTACATTTGTATTCAGAGTTAGCTAAAATTACAACTGTTTTAAATCTATGAACTAGATTTCTCACTTTTCCCAGTAATATGGTAGAAGTTTCTGGTTTAAAAGGTCACTAAAGTTGGGATCTCATACAGTGAAAACAGATTAAAATTGCTTAATGTATCAAGAAACTAATAACTTGTTTTGTAAAATTTCAAATGACAGTAGTGAATAATGTCATCATATGTGGAAGATTCTCTAAAACAACCACTTACTTTTGACTATGTTTTTTAAGAAGAATCTACTTATGAGTCTCCACCCACAGTGATGCTTTTACTTTTAAAATGGTTAGAGTTTCCAGAGAACTTTGCCATATATTATCTCATTGGGACATTACAGCAACCTCATGAGGTTTATACAGCAAGTATTATCATTTTTTCTAACTTACAGATAAAGAGCTTCAAATTCTAACCTGATAAGTGTTTGTCTCAGAGACTCCCTGATGAGCTGGGATGGAGAACAGGTCATCTGACTCCCCAGATGGTGTTTTCTCCATCACTCCATAGTGTTTCCCAAGGATTCTGCTCAAAGTAGCAATGGAACATGGGCAGTTACATATCTCATTGTCCTATACTCTCAAGTTCACTACACACTCCTTTCAATTGAAATTTTTGGGAAGTCACTGATCATGTGAAATGGTGAAAGACCATAGACAAACAGTATAATATAATATTAAGAAAAGAGATGGCCAGGCACAGTGACTCACACTCGTAATCCCAGAGCACTTTGGGAGGCTGAGGCAGGTGGATCACAAGGTCAGGTGTTCCAGACCAACCTTGCCAATATGGTGAAACCCCATCTCTACTAATAATACAAAAATTAGCCATGCATGGTGGTGCACACCTGTAGTCCTGCTATTCCGGAGGCTGAGGCAGAAGAATTGCTTGAACCCGGGAGTTGGAGGTTGCAGTGAGCCAAGATTGCACCACTGCACTCCAGCCTGGGCAACAGAGTGAGACTCCATCTCAAAAAAAAAAAGAGACTATTCATATTCTATTGCAATGTGCTTTCTATGTATTATATTCAAATGAAGAAATTTATTCTTTTCACATGAACTGGATATGTCCCTTCAAAATACACATATTGAAATCCAAATCTTCAATGTGATGGTAATTCGGAGGTGGGGACTTTAGTGGGTACACAGGTCATGAGGGTAGAACTCTCATGAATGGGACTAATGCCCCTAGAAAAAGATACTTGAGAGCTTGCTCTAGCTCTCTGCTCTCTACTCTGTAAGGATACAAGAAATCAGCCATCTGCACACCAGGATACCAGATTTTCTGGCACCTTGATCTTGGACTTCCCAGCCTTCAGAACCATGCAAAACAAATTTCTGTTGCTGAAACCATCCAGTCCATGGTATTGGGTTATAGCAGCCTGAACTAAGACATTATAATTTTAAAAATACTTAAAACTTAAAAACCCAATTAACATCTTTAGAAAGTACAGCCAGCTCTAGACCATTAGTATCGGGATTTCTGATGAACATTCATATGAAACACTTAGCGTGTGCCAGGAACTTTGATGTTTTCTATAAATCCCACTTAATCTTCATATCAGTCTTATGATTATATGTCATTTACATTATTCCACCTTTTGCAAGAGGTAAATGCAGTGCACATGTCTAACCATCATGCTCTCTGCCGGCAACAATCATGCAAATATGTTAATCATGATCCCATGCCAAAACCAGTTTTTCATAAAAAGTGAACCGTCCCTGATTCAGGTAGAGAGATGAAGAGGGAGGTGGAGTGCACAGCTAATGGATACTTAGCTTCTATGCCCAATGGGTGAATGTGGAAATTCATAGAGGAGTTCACCATAGGACTTTGTGTTGTACAAGTGGAAGGAAAACATTTTCCACTTACCTAACTCACAGGATGTAACACAGATTAATGAGTGTCAATGAAACATTGAACTATTTAGATGAGAACAATAGATCTCTTCAAAAAAGAACAACTGTAAGTTAAAGATTCATCTATATTCCAAATTCTTTCATAAAATCTATGTAACTAGATATGCAAGAGGGACAGATTAATGATCCTTTAAAAGCTTTTCTATTTCTTGCTTTGAGTTTTTAAATTATATGCATTCAGGTTTAATTTCCATTTTTAAGATAAATTCCAGTAAAGGAGGAATGAACAGCTGATTCATTCTGCTTCAGTGGGTTACTTTTCCATTAGATTTTATATTTTTCTGGCAGCCATTAGAAGTGTTCCAGGACTGTGATGTCAGACAACATATGCCACACAGATTCAATACCACATCAGTGGGCCAGCAATTCTTACTGTTCCCTACTCTCATACAGCTGAGCCCAAAATGTAGCTCCCATCAACCTCAAAACCTTCCACTGGCTCATTCTTGGATTTTCTCTATGAAACTACACAGTAGAACAAGAAATGCCTGGGGCTCAGAAATCTGCACACTCATTTCAACCCAACTCAAACACCTGGGTCTCCATAGACTCTAGGCCTATGCACAGAAGAGAAAAGCTCCTGTGAGAATCAGCAGAACTCCCACATTAAACTACTTTCCCCTCCTTATATATCCAAGATGAATCCAATAACAATATCAAGGGTTTCTGCCCTAGCCTGCTGCTTTGACTTCACTTAGAGCTCTTTGACAAATACACTAGGAAGATCCTGATTGAAAATGCTTCTCCCCACCCTAACCTCCAGAGCAGTGAGTCTCAGTGGAATTTACATGCAATTTCAATACTGGAAACAGAATTAAAGAAGTAAGGCACATTCACTGAATATTCATTTCTTGAGTACATACCATGGGCCAGGCACTTGGCTCATGTTAAGTGTTTTATAGATTTTCATCAATAACTTGAAGGTTAAATAGCTTCAACCGCAGGAGTTACATTAAATCATGCATGTGTAGTTGAGGTGCAACAAGAGTGAGTCAGCATACTTAAAACATGGCCATTCTAGGCCACATGCAGTGACTTACGCCTGTAATACCAGCACTTTGGGAGGCCAAGGCAAGAGGATTGCTTAAGCTCAGGAGTCCAAGACTGGCCTGGGAAACATGATGAAACCCCATATCTACTACATATATATACACACACACACAAATTAGCCAGGCATGGTGGTGCCAGCCTGTAGTACCAGCTAGTAGGAAGGCTGAGGCGGGAGGATAACTTGAGCCTAGGAGTTCAAGGCTGCAGCGTGTCATGATCAAGCCACCACACTCCAACCTTAGTGACAGAGACTATGTCTCAAAAAAAAAAAAAAAAAAAAAAAAAATTGCCATTTTGAAAATGACCATCTAATTGTAAATGGTATGGCTGTTATATCATGAAATAGAGGGAAGAAAGCAAGAGGAGGCATGCTCTTTGCTGCCGCTGTTAATTCATTCAAATTCTCTGTCATCAAAGGGTAATCATTCACAATTTGATATTTCAAACAAGTTAAAACTTTATAAAGTAATAGACAATCTCTAAATGCTGAGACATTAAATTCCTCATTCTAAGACTTACACAAACTTATTTTTTTTCCCAACATGCTGCCAGATGGTAAATTAACAGAAGCCATGACTCCTAACCATGGAAAAGTTAAGGTAATATATTTTTGTTTGTTAAAACCGGGCTGACTTAAAAGAAGATAGGACTTCCACAGTTAAACCAAAAAAAGGATAAACAGGAAAATACAGTTATGAAAAAATATAGAGATTAAGAAGTGAGCAAGTCTAAGATCTTCATCTATCATACATCTTCCTCTAGCATGAGTGATTTCATTTGCTTCTTAAACAGATAAATACAAAAACAGCATTTCCCTTGGCAAGAAAGTAACTGTTTTGTATTATTTACCTACAATGCATCTGTGTTTCTAAAAAGAACAGTAAATACATTTCTGGAGCAAGACATGTTTCTGTGATAATGTGAGTAATGCTTCTTAAACACTTTGGAGATTATTAGAATGCTTTCCAGAAGCTGATATTGAACTCAGTCAGTTTAGCAAGAACACAAGATAAAGATAAAGAGACACTCTCGGCATTTTTCACTAAACTATTTGTAGAGTGCTGCAATTGGATGTCTTTCAGAACAGTAACCACCAGAAGGAGAAGGGCCAGGACTCGTTCCAATCCAGTCTGAAAGATATCCAGGCCAGACTGCTTTCTTCAGGAGGGCCCTTTAAATAAACAACCCAGTTTGAGTGACATCTGCCACCCCAAATACTGGGTTAATTTTCAGACCACCCTGAGAAATTCACAATATGGCTGTTGCAGCATCTTCTAATTGGTGTTTAAACCTTAACTGGGCAAGCACTTCACGACAATGACAGAAATAAAATAGCTAATGATTAGGTCTTGTACATACCTTCTTCTAAGCCAAGCCAGATCTGAGAGAATCATGGCTTAAAGCAACAGTCTTCTCAGGTCTCTCAGATCACCTAGAAGGAGACTATGTGGGGTGGTGGTAGCATATATGTATTCCTCTTTCTAAATCATGATTCATTCATTCATTCATTCAACAAATATTTGTTAAGCTACCATGGCATGCTTTCATGGAACTGATATTCTTACGTAGGGAGGTGAGGGAAACAGTCCGATAAGTGACAAATTAATTAACAATCAAATATAGTAATTTGGTTGATTTAATATAAGTGCTATAAATGTTATGAAGAGAATAAGAGAGTGGCGCTAATTTGAATGTGGTGGTCAGAGATCTTGCTAAACAAGCACCACTCAAGAGGAGACCTGCATAAACAGAAAGAATAACACATAGCAAAGAACAGTGGGGAGAAGAGAGAATGAGCTTGACATTTTCAAAAAGTAGAAAGCAAGTGGTGTGTTAGCTTAGCATGCTATAATGAAATACCAGAAAATGGTATGGCTTAAATAACGAATTTATTCCTCACCATTCTTTAGGCTGGAAAGTCCAAGATCAAGGTACCAGCCAGCCTTTTGGTTCCCCCTTGAGGGCTCTCTTCTTGGCTTGCTCATGGTTGCCTTCTTGTTGTGTACCCACTGGACAGAGAGAAAGAGAGGAAGTAAGCTTTCTGGTGTCCCTTCTTATAAGGGCACTAATCCCATCATGAGCACCCCATCCTGGTAACTTCATCCAAGTCTAATCCTTCCCAATGGCCGCATCTCCAAGTACCATCACATTAAAGGTTAGGGCTTCTACATGTAAATTTTGAGGGTGACACAGTTGAGTTTATAGCAGTGAGTATGTCTAGAACCTGGGAATCCAGGGAGATAGTGGCAGGAGATGAAGCTAAGAAGTAGGGGGAAAACTGTATGTTCCCTGGAAAGAGTTTTGTTGAGCTTTGTTTTTTGTTTTTGTTTGTTTTGTTTTGAGACAGTCTTACTTTGTCACCCAGACTGCAATTCAGTGTGCTACAACCTCTACCTCCCAGATTCAAGCGATTCTCATGCCTCAGCTTCCCAAGTAGCTGGGACTACAGGCATGTCCCATCACCCCAGCTAATTTTTGTACTTTTAGTAGAGACAGGTATTTGCCATGTTGGCCAGGCAGGTCTCAACCTTCTGACCGTAATTGATCCACTAGCCTTGGCCTCCCAAAGTGTTGGGATTCCAGGTGTGAGCCACTGCACCCAGCAAAGTTTTGACTTTTTTTCTAAGTGCCATAGAAAGCTGTTATATTTTGAATTTTCTAGGAAGTAGATTCCAAGATAAAGTTCAGTATATAAGAGGATTATTAGGGAATGTCCTTGGGATTAATACTGGTGGGAAATAGGGAGGGAGGAAAATTGGGCTAAGTGAGAAGTTGGACTGTAAGATCCCACATCTTCAGCCAAACCCACAGGGAGCTAACATGGCCAATAACAGTGGTCACATGCTGAACAGATATAGCTAGGCCTTTATACTCCTATCTCCATCAGTCAGTGGATGTGGGCAACTCTGAAAGGGGAATTATCTTGGCACATGGGGTCTCTTTGCAACTATGAAGTCCCCAGATGGATGGACAGCTGCAGACTGTTCTCTGAGCACTCCCACGAGCTGGGCAGCAAAGACTTCCTTTATAGAAGATCGAACTGGGAAATCACAGTGCTCAGCACCTAATCAACTGGGGAGATGATTTGATTTGGCTGTGTCCCCACCAAAATCTCATCTTGAATTCCCATCTGTTGCGGGAGGGATCCAGTGAGAGATAATTGAATCATGGGGGCAGGTCTTTCCCATTCTGTTCTCATGATAGTAAATAAGTCTTATGAGATCTGATGGTTTTTAAAATGGGAGTTCCTCTTCACAAGTTCTCTCTCTCTTTGCCTGCTGCCATCCATGTAAGACGTGACTTGTTCCTCCTAGCCTTCTACCATGATTGTGAGGCCTCCCCAGCCACATGGAACTATAAGTCCATTAAACCTCTTTCTTTTTAAATTGCCCAGCCTTAGGTATGTCTTTATCAGCAGCCTGAAAACAGACTAATAGAGTAAATTGGTAACAACAGAGTGAGGCACTGCTGAAAAGATATCCAAAAATGTGGAAGCAACTTTGGAACTGGGTATCAGGCAGAGGTTGGAACAGTTTGGAGGGCTCAGAAGAAGAAACGAAAATGTGGGAAAGTTTGGAACTCCCTAGAGACTTGTTGAATGGCTTCAACCAAAATGCTGGTAATGATATGGACAATTAAATCCAGTTTGATATGGTCTCAGATGGAGATGAAGAACTTGTTGGGAAATGGAGCAAAGGTAACTCTTGTTATGTTTTAGCAAACAGACTGGTGGCATTTTGCCCCTACTAGAGAGATTTGTGGAACTTTGACCTTGAGAGAGATGATTTAGGGTATATTGCAGAAGAAATTTCTAAGCAGCAAAGCATTCAAGAGGTGACTTGGGTGCTGTTAAAGGAATTAAGTTTTAAAAGGGAAATAGAGCATAATGTTTGGAAAACTTGCAGCTTGACAATGCAATAGAAAATAAAATCCCATTTTCTGAGGAGAAATTCAAGCTGGCTGCAGAAATTTGCATAAGTAATGAGAAGCCAAATGTTAATCACCAAGACAAGGATCAAAATGTCTTCAGGGCATGTCAGAGGTCTTCACAGCAGCCCCTCCCATTACAGGCCTGGAGGCCTAGGAGGAAAAGATGGTTTTGTGGGCCAGGCCCAGGGTCCCTCTGCTGTGTGCAGCCTAGGGACTTGGTACCCTTTGTCCCAGTCACTCCAGCCATGACTAAAAGGGGCCAAGGTATCGCTCAGGGTGCAGCTTCAGAGGGTGCAAGCCCCAAGCTTTGGCAGCTCCCACATGGTGTTGAGCTTGCACATGCACAGAAGTCAAGAATTGAGGTTTGGGAACCTCCGCCTAGGTTTTAGAGGATGTATGGAAATGCCTAGATGTCCAAGTAGAAGTTTACTGTAGGTGGGGGGCACTCACGGAGAACCTCTGCTAGGGCAGTGCAGAAGAGAAATGTGGGGTTGGAGCCGCCACACAGAGTCCCCACTGGGGTGCTACCTAGTGGAGCTGCAAGAGAAGAAGGCTGCCATCCCGCAGACCCCAGAATGGTAGATCCATGAACAGCTTGCACTGTGTGCCTGGAAAAGCTGAAGACACTCAATGCCAGCTTGTGAGAGCAGCTAGGAGTGGGGCTGTACCCTGCAAAGTCATGGGGGTGGAGCTACCCAAGACCATAGGAATCCACTTTTTGCATCAGTGTGACCTGGATGTGACATGGAGTCAAAGGAGATTACTTTGGAGCTTTAACATTTGATTGCCCCACTGGATTTTGGACTTGCATGGGGCCTGTAGCCCCTTTGTTTTGGACAATGTTTCCCCTTTGGAATGGCTATATTTACCCAATGCCTGTACCCTCATTGTATCTAGGAAGTAACTAACTTGTTTTTTATTTTACAGGCTCAAACAGGAAGGAATTTGCCTTGTCTCAGATGAGACTTTGGACTGTGGACTTTTGAATTAATGTCCAAATAATTTAAGACTTTGTTGGACTGTGGGAAGGCATGATTGGTTTTTAAATATGAGGACATGAGATTTGGGAGAGGACGGGGCAGAATGATACGGTTTGGCTGTGTCACCACCAAAATCTCATCTTGAATTCCCAGGTGTTGTGGGAGGGACCAGTTGGGGGTAATTGAATCATGGGGACCGGTCTTTCCCATGCTGTTCTCATGATAGTAAATAAGTCTCAAGAGATCTGATGGTTTTATAAGGAGGGGTTTCCCTGCACAAGCTCTCTCTTTGCCTGCTGTCATCCATGTACAATGTTACTTGCTCCTCCTTGCCTTCCACCATGATTGTGAGGCATCTCCAGCCACATGGAACTGTAAGTCCATTAAACTCTTTCTTTTGTAAATTGCCCAGTCTTGAGTATCTCTTTATCAGCAGCATGAAAACAGATTAATACAGGAAGTTTAAGCACAAGAGTCATCCAAATAATTTACTTTGTTTCATCAATTCTGCAATGAACTCTTTTTTCTAAATTTTAATATTTCTAAAATTAGAATGTATCTTACAATTATTGGTATCATGTGAGGATCAAGCAGTCATCATTGCCTCTGTATGTGCAAATATTAATAGTGCATGAATTAAAACTTATAGAATAGGTTTCAGCAGTATAAAAGCAAAACCTGGGCACAATAAGAGCACCACTCTTTTTATACCCAAGAACCAAATGGATGTGGGAAGGAGTTAGAAGGTGGTGCATCAGACAAATTCAGCAGCATTCCAGAATTCCTAAAGGAAAAGTCCAAGGTACATTAACTACATATAGTAATTCCAAAGCCATGTTAAATGCCAGCACAATTTGGTTTTTGGTTCTATGACTTCCTTTAAGATACATTGCATCACCATGTTATTGATAACTGGAAGGACCATACTGTTTGTATAAGAGACTGAATTGAAAAGTGATCGGGAGACTTGGCCTTGAATATGAAGAAGGTGTAGAAATACCTTATTTTGCCTTTTTTAAAACAATAGATAATTGATATTACACAGATTATAAAATAATTTTCACAGTCGAAGTCTATTTTCAAATGCCACTATACTGCTTCATGGGTAGTAAGAGTACCTTACAATAAAGTATTCCCAGTTCTCCCTCCCATCCCTCAGAACATTGGTGTCATTCATTTCACTTATCCATAAGCTATATATTGTTGTTATTGTTTTAAACAAATGTTATTGGTTAGATCAATTCTAAAAAATACAAGATTCTATTTCACTTTAATTTATTCCTTTTATAACACTCTTTCTTTATTCAGATAAAATATTCTGATCTGTGTTATTTTCCTTTCTCTAAAAGAACTAATATATCTGGTAAGGCACGTCTATTAGTAAAAATTTCCTCAATTTTGGTTTGATTGAGAAAATCTTTATTTTACCTTTACCTTTGCTGAAGTCAGAATTCTAGGTTGTCTTTTTTCCTTTCAACACTTTAAATATTTCACTCTACTCTCTTCTTGCTTAAATGGTTTCTGAAGAGAAGTCTGATAAAAGTTTTATCCTTGTTCCTCTCTAGGTAAGATGTTTTCTGCTTTTTATCAGATTTTCTTCAGTTTGAATACAATGTGCCTATTATCTTAGGTTTACTTCAGTTTCAATATGATATGCCTAATATTCTAGATTTTCTTCAGTTTGAATATTATATGCCTAAATATAGGGGTTTTTTTGTATTTATGCTGCTTGATGTTCATGATTTGAGCTTCATGAGCTTAAATTTCATGGATCTGTGGTTTGCTGTCTGTCATTAAGTTTGGAAAATTCTCGGTCATTACTATTTCAAATATTTATTCTTCTTTCTCTTTCTTCCTTCTCCTCTGGTAATGCCATTACTCATATGTTACACCTCTTGTAGTTGTCTCACACTTATTGAATATTCTCTTCCATCATTTTCCTTATTTTTTTCTCATTGCATTTCAGTTATGAAAATTTCTATGTACATATTTTCAAGTTTACTGATTATTCTTCCATATAAATGTGAATTTCTACTCATGAGCCCATTAAAGGTATTCTTCATTTCTGCTAGTGTTGTTTATTGCTAGCATTTTCTTTCTATTATTTCTTAGAGTTTCCATTTCTCAGCTTATGTTACCCATCTGTTCTGACATGTTGTCCATATTTTCCATTTTGATTTCCCAGTATAATTCCAAAATCTCCACCATATCTAAATTGGGTTCTGTTGTTTGGTTTGTCTGTTTGGACTGTGTTTTGTTTGTTGTTGTTTTGTTTTGCTTTGTTTTTGCCTTTTAGTATACCTTGTAATTATTTTTCACAGCTAGACATTTTATCAGATTGAAGGAACTGAGGCATACGGCCTTTTAGAGTGAGGTTTTATGTTTATCTGTATAGGAATTAGACTGTGTTTACTATTTGCTGTACCTATAGGTATCAGAGACTAACATTTCCTCTAGTGTCTTTGTTTCTCTCTTCCTTGTTGTCTTTGGGCTTCTCTAGAGACTCCTTCTTAAATAGAGTTTGTGCTCTGAAATTTCTCTCAGCTACAATCTCAGGTTATACAGGAGCCCTATTGATATGGTGGGGGTGGAGGGAAGGAAGTACTCTACAATCTTATTACCATGTCTTAGTCTTTTATTGAGACTATGCACCTAGACTGTGACCTTTGCACATACTTTCTAGCTTTTTCTGCCTCACATGAGAAAGAAGACTAGAGGGTGCAGGAGTTGGGTATTTACTTTCCCTCATAGGTTTATTAAGCTCTGGTAAAACTCACATTGGTTAGAAGCTGATAAAATAGTTTCCTTTGAGGGCACAGAACACTCTAGGTATATTTCAAAATAGTTACTCTTCTCTTCTTGGTATTAGAAGCATGAGGTAATTTTCCTCTGACCTTCACCCTGAGAGCTTGATGAAGCTCCTGGAGGTAAAACTCATAAAAGTATGGGTATTGCCCTCCAAAACCTGGGCTCCCAGGGTTTTTAATCTTTCAGACTTCAGCAATTATTTAATCATCTTTTAAGTGTTTAAATTTAAGTCTCCAGACATGGTTTCTGTTCCCAGTAAGCTCTCTGATCTCTGTATCTGCCAATCTCTCTAGTTTTTAGAGTAGCAGTTTGACCTGTGTCAATAATTTCATGAGGGATTTAAAAACAGTTGTTGATTTTCAGTTTGTTGAGCTTTTTCTTTTTTTTCTTTTCTTTCTTTCTTTTTTTATTTTTTATTTTTTTGTTCAAGAAAGAGTCTCACTCTGTTGCCCAAGCTGGAGTGCAGTGGCACAATCTTGGCTCACTGCCAAGATTCCTCCACTTCCTGAGTTCAAGCGATTCTCCTGCCTTAGCCTCCCAAGTAGCTGGGATTACAGGCATGCACCACCATGCCTTACCAATTTTTTGTATTTAGTAGATATGGGGTTTCACCATGTTGGTCAGGCTGGTCTTGAACTCCTAACCTCAGGTGACCCACCCACCTTAGCATCCCAAAGTGCTGGGATTACAGGTATGAGCCACTGTGCCCAGCCTGTTCAAATTTTTCTTGTTAGAATATGACTAACAACTTCCAAACTGTTTACATGTCAGACCAGAAACCTTCCAAACTGTTTACATGTCAGACCAGAAACCAAACTTTAATCTTATGACTCTGTAGTGATATATGATGTAACCCTATGTCTCATTAAATTTAAAAGACATTTTCATAGAAAATAGAAATTTAAGTGCTAAAAATTGAGTCATTATTTTAATGGCTAAACTTCTTTCTTAGTAGTGAATAAAATAATTGTACCACCTAAAAATCAACCCTGTCTCTGATTTGTATAAATACAATAGGACAATTAAATCACTGTTATTAAAAATAATCTTGTCTACAGAGACAAGACTGGAAACAGGCAAACCAATCAGGAGCTTGCTTTGATATTTTAGAAATGAAAGGGTAATGAGTAGAGTCAGTGCAGTTAAGTTTAGGAGCCTTGATTCACAATTGAAATTAGTTGAATAAAGCTTTTCTCAGCCTGCCGACCATGTTCCTACAAGGAAAACATCTTGGATAAGATCTTAGAAGGTAAGACCTGCATGTTTGTGGCTAGAATGGTCAGCCTGTGGAGCCATCAAGAGGTCCAGAATGAGGCATCCTGAGACTCAAAAAGATACTTAAGAGAATTTAGAATTCATGACTGAAGAAAAGTTTATTAAGACTGAAAGTATAAGAATGCAAAGTTGATTCAACATACTCTAATCGATAAATCTGATTTATTACATAAACAGAACTAAAGACAAAATCACATGATTATTTCAATAGGTGCAGAAAATTTTTTAATAAAATTCAACATCCACTCATGTTAAAAATTCAGTAAACTAGGTATTTAAGGAACATACCCCAAAATAATAAGAGCCACAAATGACAAACTCACAGCCAACATCGTACTAAATAGGCAAAAGCTGGAAGCATTCCCCTTGAAAACTTACACAAAACAAGGATGCCCTCTTTCACCAGTCCTATTCAACATAGTATTGGAAGTTCTGGCCAGAGCAATTAAGAAAGAGAAACAAATAAAGCATAGCCAAATAAGAGAGGAAGTCGAACTATCCCTGTTTTCAGACTATACGATCCTGTATCTAGAAAACCCGATAGTCTCAGCCCAAAAGCTTCTTAAACTGATAAACAACTTCAGCAAAGTCTCAGGATACAAAATCAATGTGCAGTAATCATTAGCATTCCTATACACCAACGACTAGCAAGCAGAGAGCTAAATCATGAACAAACTCCCATTTGCAATTGCTACAAAAAAAGAATAAGATACTTAGGAATACAGCTAACAAGGGAAGTGAAGGACCTCTTCAAGGAGAACTACAAACCACTGCTCAAATAAATCAGAGATGACACAAACAAACGGAAAAACACTCCATGCTCATGGATAGGAGAATCAATATTGTTAAAATGGCCATACTGCTCAAAGCAATTTATAGATTCAATGCTGTTTCTAACATGCTATCATTGACCTTCTACTCAGAACTAGAGAGAACTATTTTAAAATTCACATGGAACCAAAAAGAGCCTGAATAGCCAAGGGAATCCTAAGCAAAAGAACAACGCTGGCAGCATCATACTACCTGACTTCAAATTATACTACAGGACTACAGTAACCAAAACAGCATGGTACTGGTACAAAAACAGACACATAGACCAATGGAACAGAATAGAGAACCCAGAAGTAAGACCACACCCCTACAACAACCATCTGATCTTCAACAAACCTGACAAAGACAAGCAATGAGGAAAGAATTCTCTATTGAATAAATGGTGCTGGGATAACTGGCAAGCCATATGCAGAAGATTGAAATTGAAACACTTCCTTACACTATACACAAAAATTAACTCAAGATGGATTAAAGACTTAAATGTACAACCCCAAACTATAAAAACCCTAGAAAAAAATCTAGGCAATACCATTCAGGACGTAGGCGCAGTCAAAGATTTCGTGACAAGGATGCCAAAAGTAATTGCGACAAAAGCGAAAATTGACAAATGGTATCTAATTAAACTAAAGAGCTTCTGCACAGCAAAAGAAACCATCAACAGAGTAAACAGACAACCTACAGATGGGAGAAAATGTTTGCAAACTACACATCTGAAAAGCTCTAATATCCAGCATCTATATGAAACACTTAAAAATTTGCAAGAAAAAAGCAAACAACCCCATAAAAAAGTGGGCAAAGGACATGAACAGACAGTTTTCAAAAGAAGACATACATGCAGTCAATAATCATAGGAAAAAAACACTCAACATTGCTGATCACTGGAGAAATACAAATCAAAAACACAAGATACCATCTAACACTGGTCAAATGGCTATTAATAAAAAGTCAAAAATAGTACATACTGGCAAGTTTATGGAGAAAAAGAAATGCTTATACACTGTTGGTGGCAGTGTAAATTAGTTCAGCCATTGTGGAAAACAGTGTGGCAATTCCTCAAAGACCTAAAGACAGAAATATCACTCTGCCAGCAATCTCATGACAGGTTATATACCCAAAGGAATATAAATCATTCTGTTATAAAGACACATGCACACATAAGCTTATTGCAGCACTATTCACAATAGAAAAGGCATGAAATCAACTTAAATACCAATCAATGATAGACTGGATAAAAAGAATGTGGTACATATATACCATGGAATACTATGCAGCCATGAAGAAAAATGAGATTATGTTCTTTGCAGGGACATGGTTGGAGCTGGAGGCCATTATCCTTAGCAAACTAATGCAGGAACAGAAAACTAAAAACTGCATGTTCTCACTTATAAGTGGGAGCTAAATGATGAGAACACATGGACTCATAGAGAGGAATAACACTCACTGGGTATTGGAGGGTGGAGGGTGGGAGGAGGGAGAGGATCGGGAAAAATAACTAATGGGTACTAGGCTTAATACGTGAGTGATGAAATAATCTATACAATGACCCCTCATGACACAAGTTTCCCTATGTAACAAACCTGCACATGTACCCATGAACTTAAAAGTTAAAAAACTAAAAATAAATAAATAATCAAAAAAAGAGACAAAGATGGAAACATAATATAAAAGATTTTAGGAGGAAAACCCTTTAACATTAAATTTAAACTTAAAATGGAAATATCAACATAAATTCATAATTTTTAAGATTATATTTTCTAATGTCATTAATAATAAGGCCTAGAAATACCTAGAGCTTAGATCTTAATTTCTAAATATTAATTTCCATTCAAGGAACCAAGACTCTTTAAAGAAAACTTTTTATTTATTTTATATATTTTGAATAAATAAAAATCAGGGAGCCTACAGTGCCATAAAAAAGAAAATTTTAAGAGAGGAAAACAAGAGGCTCCTCTTTATAGAAGAATGAATGTCAACTAAAAATGCAGAAGCAATAATTTTAAAATTTCATCACAGAAAAAAATTGATAGTGAGTATAATTGCAGTCAAGAACTGTGAAGTATCTGAGACATTATGCTGCTTGTAGGCTGTTAACCTGCCAATTTAGTGGGTACTGGAAAAGACACAACACTCCTAGGTCAGAGTGAAATGACTATTATTCAGCACAGCAGGAAACATTAGCTTACTGTTTGCATTTGTTTTCCTTTGTTCCTTATGGTGTTCAGATTAATCCAGGTGCATGCTATACATACAGTGGGTTTGATTCTTGGGCTAGGAAAAAGGGACTCCTAGCAAACCTACTCAACTTTTGCCTTAGAAGGAGATTTTATCTTTATTATCGTGGACAGGAAATAAATCTGCCTTTTGTTCCAGAAGGGGATATTGTCTCAATCTTCCAAGGCAGTTTGCTATACAAATATATTTGAAAAGACAGCCCAGAGTGAAAACAATCAATCCTCTGCTTGCATAAGGGGCAGAAAGAGAGGAGTCCTATGAAGAATAGTCTCCTAACATGTATCACTCCACAGATTGCTTAATGATTGCTGAAAGAAAATACCAGCTTTACAATGGAATGGCCTAATGCTCGGCCCCTTAACTGAGTGACAGAATTTTGCATCATGAATAGAGAGACACCTTGATACTATATCCCTCCAGATGTGTTACGCAATATGAAGTATTCTACATCAACTATGAAGTGTCATAATTTTTAGCCTGAACCTCATCAATCTTCTAGACTTAGTGAGCTACCTTCCAGTTTGTTAGTAGTCAATATAGAGAGAGAGGAACTAATTAAAGGACATCATGAAGAAAGCATCAGAAAATTCTGAAAATTCTACAAGTTTTAAATTACTCAAAAAAGATTAAGACCATTGAAACAACAAAGCAACTGAAAGAATTGCTCCAGACTAAAAGTTGTGAAAAGCACAAAACATGTAATATATAAAATTAAATTGAGTCCTTGCTTTAGAAAAGAAAATATTCCTGGGACAAATGGGAAGATTTAGGTACAAACTGTGTATGAGATGACACTATGCATCTCAATTTTCTACTCTTATTCATACTCTTCTTCATACTCTTCCTAGGAAATCCCCTGCAAACATTTTTAAATTTCAAAACTCAATACTGCATGCTGCCCATACCCACCTCCAAATCTCTTCATTCACTCATTTGTCAAAAGAAAGGACTATGAAATAGAGGTTTTCAAATGTTTGGAATGTTAGCATTTGTGAGTTCCAGTAATTGAGGTCTTCAAATAATTTTTTACAAGTCACCACATCATAAGAGATATATCTTAACTTTGACATTGCACACACTTAGGAATTTCATTCTTGTTTTTCTTCAGTTGTTGTTAAAAGAACTGCTAAAATGTTAAAAATGAGCCCTTCCACTCATTGAGCCCTTCCACAATCCCATCCAGATTGTCCACTGAAAGACTTTTCTAAGAACCTTTTTTTAGTCCACTTTACATGTCAATTTGACTGGGCTATGGAATATCTCAATATCTGATTAAACATTGTCTCTGGGTGTGTCTGCGAGGGTGTTTCTGGAAGATATTAGCACTTACATTGGTGGGCTGAGTAAAGCGGATGGCCCTCCTCAGCATGAAGGCCTGCATAAAACAAAACGGCAGAGGAAAGTTGGATTCCCTCTTCCTCTACCTGACTGCATACGCTGAACATCAATCTGCTACTGTGCTCACCATTCCTGGACCTCAGGCCTTAAGACTAGAACTGCAATCTACACCAACATTTCTCTCAGGCCTTCAAATTACACCACTGGCTTTCCTGGGTCTCCAGTTTGCAAATGGCACATCATGGGACTGAGCCTCCACAATCACTTGAGCCAATTCCTTATTTTATATATATATATATATATATACACACACACACACACACACACATATATATTTCCTTTGGTGTTCTGTTTCTCTGGAGAGCACTAATAGAAAACTCTATGTATATTTGACAAAATTTGCCTGCCTTGCTTTATTTTATTTAAATATTTTTTCTAAGGAAACCTTTATAGATTCTCTTTGACGCTGTTACCCGTTGGTTATTGGTAAATTTCCTCCATACCAAATACTCCTGCTTTATTTTACTATCTATTAAGGGTATCACCATTATCTCTTTTATTTAAATTTAGAACTTCAGTATCATCTTTGAGAAAATGGTTTTTTGCTTTGTTTGGTTTTTTTAAAGTTATCCCATTAAAAACACATTAATATTTACTTATAAAGATTTATGCTTAGAGGAATGCTTTTAAGTAACATTCAAACATTAAAAGAATTTTCAGATCTCATCTATCAGTTGCATAGTTCTAACTAGATAAGCAAAATTATATTCAGCAAGTCAATTTTCAAAAGGTGGCTGAGCAGATTCAGCCTCCTATGACAAACACAGCTTACTCCTCTAAGACAGCAAACACAATTCTCTAGAGTAAACATTCTAGAAAATGTAGTTGTTTGGGTTTCTTTTTTAAAAAATCCATCTTAAGTTTATAAAACATCAATCCTTAAACCTAGTAAAACAAACCTTAGACTATTATAGGAAAGCCTTATATCCTTTTCGGTAAACAGATTAACAGGAAGTCAACATTAAGATGACAAGATACAAAACAATTAAATTTAGCTTAAAATTTGAGGTGCATATTTAGCTTCTAACATCATTTGGGTATATGTGGATATTAACTATTCAGTTATTAGTTAAAAAAAACTGATTTTGATAATTTCACTACTTGTTCAAATGACTTAGTAGAAACTTGATCAAATTGCTACATTGACCATGGACCTTTCCGTCATAGATTTGCTGACTAATGAAAAAGCTGCATTCAAGCTAACTAAATTCAAGATGGAAACATAGATGCTTGAAAGTGTTTCTATTCCTTCCTTTTGCACCCAGGTGCCACTTCTCCCACCCACATCCACATGGCTATGATCTAAATGTTGTCCTCTCAAACAACGTAGGCGTCAATGGAGGATTTAAATGTCCTTTTGGTTTTTTTCCTTTCAACTTAACTTGTTTTTTTAACCACCCAGGAAATTTCCCAATTCTCTTTGACACACACACACACACACACACACACACACACACACACACACACATTTCCAGTAAAAACTAATTTCAGAGAAGTTACATGTTAAATCTTTCTCTTGGAGATTGTTAAGGGAGTTCTCAACCTGGAAATGAAAGAATGATACCTAATACCAAAAAAGGAACAGACCTGCTAAAGGAACTACACAATAGAAACTACAAAACAACCTCACAATAGGATCAACAAGTAACCTCACAATAGGATCAACACATCACATATCAATATTGACCTTGAATGTAAACTGCCTCAGTGCACCCCTGTAAAAGGCACAAATGGCAAGTTGGATAAAAAGATAGGAGCCATCTGTCTGCTGTCTTTAAGAGACCCATGTCACATGTAATTACTCAGAGAATATTATAAACAACTCTATGCAATCAAACTGGAAAATCTAGAATAAATGTAAAATTTCTGGAAACAATCTCCCAAGATTGAATCAGGAAGAAATTGAAATCCTGAACAGAACAATATCAAATTCCAAAATTCAATCAGTAATCAAAACCTACCAACCACAAAAGTCCCAGACCTCATGGATTCACAGCCAAATTCTACAAGATATATGAATAAGAGCTTAGATTAGTTCTGAAACTATTCCAAAAAAATTGAGAAGGAGGGATTCCTCCCCAATTTATTCTACAGCCAGCATTGCCCTCATACAAAAACCTGGCAAAGACACAATGAAAAAAGAAAATTACAGACAAATATCCCTGATGAACACAGACATAAGCGTCTTCCAAAAAAAAAATACTAGCAAACTGGATCCAGCAGCACATGAGAAAGTTAATTCACCATGATCAAGTAGGCTTCATTCCTGACATGCAAGTTTGGTTCAACACAGGCAAATCAATGAATGTGATTTACCACATAAACAGAATGAAAACAAAACCATATCATTATATCAATACAGGAAGAAAAATCTTACTGTAAAATCCAATATTCTTTCATGATAAAAACCCTCAACAAACTAGGCATTGAAGCAACATGCCTCAAAATAATAAGAGACATCTATGATAAACCTACAGCCAGCATCATTCTGAACAGGCAAAAGCTAGAACCATTCCCTCTGAGAACTGAAACAAGACATGAATGCCCACTTTCACCACTCTTATTCAACATAATACTGGAATTCTTAGTGATATGGTTTGGATCTGTGTCCCCACCCAAATTTCATGTCAAATTCTAAGCCCCAGTGAGATTCTGCACAGCAAAAGATACTACCAACAGAGTAAACAGACAATCTACAGAACGGGAGAACATATTCACAAACTATGCATCTAACAAAGGTCTAATGTTCAGAATCTACAGGGAACTTAAACAATTCAACAAGCAAAAAACAAATAACCCCATCAAAAACTGTGCAAAAGACATGAACAGAGACTTCTCAAAAGAAGGCATTTAATGGTTAACATGCATATGAACATCCCTAATTATCACAGAAATCTAAATCAAAACCACAATAAGACACCATCTCACACCAGTCAGAATGGCTATTATTTAAACACACACACACACACACACACACACACACACACACAGAAAGACAGATGCTGCTGAGGCTGCAGGGAAAATGGAATACTTATACACTCTTGGTGGGAATGTAAATTAGTGCAGCTGCTGTGGAAAGAAGTTTGGAGATTCCTCAAAGAACTTAAAAGAGAACTACCATTTGAAAAAGCAATCCCATTACTGGGTATATATCCAAAAGAAAATAAATTGTTCTGCCAAAAAACACATGTACTCATATGTTCATCACAGCACTATTCACAATAGCAAAGTCATAGAATCAACCTAGACCCATCAACGGTGACTGGATACAGAAAATGTGGCACATATACACCATGGAATACTATGCAGTGATTTAAAAAAAGAACAAAATGATGTCCTTTGCAGCAACATAGATGCAGCTGGAGGCCATTATCCTAAGTAAATTACTGCAGGAACAGAAAACCAAATACCAAATATTCTCACTTATGAGTGTGAGCTAAACATTGGGTATTCATGGACATAAAGATAGCAACAATAGAAACTAGGGGCTACTAGAGAGGGGAAGGCTTTAGTAGCCTCTAGTTTCTACTGCTGCTATCTTTATGTCCGTGAATACCCAATGCTTAGCTCACAGTTATTAGTGAGAATATTTGGTATTTGGTTTTCTCTTCCTGCAGCAATAGTAATGGAGGGGGACAGTTGCTGAAAAACTCACTGTTGAGTACTGTGCTCACTACCTGGGTGACAGGATTAATTGTACCCCAAACCTCATCATCACACAATATACACAAACCTGCACATGTACCTCCTGAATCTAAAATAAAAGTTGAAATTATTTTTTAAAATTTTCCTCTTGAATGCAAACAATGCTCATTAGCATATTAAGAGTTTGAAAGGTACATTTTGAAGGAAATCTGTTTAATGTCACTTCAACTCCTTAGACAATAGAATTTTTAATTCATTATAACATCTTTAAGATATATTTTTTAAAAATAAGTCCTATGGAAACCCTTTGGCAAATCCTTTCATCAATGGCAGAATTCTTTTACTTTCTTACTCTTTCTTCCTAGACTCTCTCCCCTCATATCTTTCTACCAGGGCCCATCACTCTACCTTGGCCCAGAAATACATCTCTTATTTAGTTCCACTTATTAAGATGTTTGCCATCTTTGCACAACAGCTAATGTTTCAGGCAAAGTTAAGAAAAGAGAATTAAGAAAAACATGGTGCCCTAATATCAATGGCATGAGATTCCTAGAAAACCAAAGACATCAAGGCATCTTTCATGCAATGTACCTCACAGGGTATAATACTTACATAATTTTGATGGCAGTATTATATTCATACTACAAATTTAAGTGTTTAATGCTTTCAGGTTCTAAAATGTGTATTTAATGAGTGATAAGAATATTAAATGTTGTTTTTTTCCTAATTAACTAGTATGCAAAATAAGTTACAAACATTGCTCTTGCCTTTTAAAAGTTTATAATCTGTTAAACACAGAAAAACATAGACTCTACAGAAAAATATAGCATCTAGTGATCAATTCAACTTATATGTTATTTAAGTTGAATTGATACATATACTTTGCACCAAACAGTGCAGGCATGCTAAGGCACAAATAGGCTATCATTGACTCTAGGTAGCTAAAACATCTAATAAACAGAAAATCATGTTATTAAAAGATAAGAGAGACATAAAAGTACTGAACAGAAGAAGAAAATATAGAGTGCGGCAGACTGATTCTAAGGAGGTCCCCATTATTCTTAATGTGTTGACACCCTTGTGTAATTTCTTCTCCTTGAGTGTTGGTAAGATCTGTGACCTGCTTCCAACCAATGAAACATGGCAGAGGGGATTGATTACATATACAGCATTACATGAGAGTATACAGCCCATCATACTGAAGTCTCTCCTGCTCTACTGCTGGCTTTGAAGAAGTGAGCTGCCATGAATCTTACAACTTTAAGAAAACGAATTTTGCCAACAACCTGAGGAAGCTTGGAAGTAGATCCATTCTCTGTTAAGCCTTCAGATGAGAACCCAACTCATCCTGACTGATACCTTAATTTCAGACTTATGAAACCCTAATCAGAGGACCCAGTTAAGCTGTACCTGAACTCCTGGCCTACATAAACCATAAGATAATATATGTGTGTTATTTCAAGCCACTACATTTGAGGTATTTGTTATGCAAAAGATAATTTATGCATAGAGTTTCAAAGGAAAGAATATCTAATAATGAGCAATAGGACAGTTTTTATTTCAGAGGTTGCCTAGTTATAGATGTTACGGATTTTTAAGGAATGGTTATGATTTGAACCCTAAGTTATTAAAGCAACAACTATCTCTTAATTTTGGGAGATGTAAATTCAAATTTAAAACTTTGAAATTACTAAAATAAAGACATGTGAATAAGAAACATTTATATAGCTTGAGACATCACATTGCTGACTTCAAATTATACTACAAGGCTATATTAACCAAAACAGTATAATACTGGCATGAAAATAGACACATAGATTAATGGAATAGAATAGAGAACACAGAAATAAAGCAACATACGTGTAGCCAATGGATCTTTGACAAAGTTGACAAAAACAAACACTTGGAAAGGAATAACGTATTCATTAAAAGATGCTGGGAAAATTGAATTGCTATACGCAGAAAATGAAACTGTGCCACTACCTTTTCCATATAAAAATATTAACTCAGGACATATTAGAGACTTAATTGTAAGACCTGAAACTATGAAAATACTAGAAGAAAACCTAGAAAAAAATTTTCTGGACGTTAGCCTGCATAAAAAATCCATAACTAAGACCACAAAACCAAATGCACCAAAATCAAAAATAGACAATTGGGACTTGATTAAACCATAAATCTTCTACACAGCAAGAGATAATCAACAGAGTAAACAGACTACTTTTAGAATGGGAGAAAATATTTGCAAATTCTGCATCTGGCAAAGAACTAATATCCAGAATTTACAAAGAGCTCAAACAAGTCAACCAGAGAAAAACAAATAGCCCCATTAAAAAGTAGGCAAAGGACATAAACATATTTTTCAAAAGAAGACATCAAATGGTTAACAAGCATATGAAAACAATGCTTAGCATCACTAATCATGAGAGAAATCCAAATTAAAACCACAATGGGATAACATCTTACAATATTCAGAATGGCTATTGTTAAAAATTTTTTAAATTACGAATGTTGGTGAGGATGCAGAGAAAAGGAAACACTGACACACTGTTGGTAGGCATGGAAATTAGTACAACCTCTATCAAAAACGGTATGGAGACTTCTCAAAGAACTAAAAATAAAACTGCCATTCAATCCATCAATCCCACTACTGGGCATCTACCCAGAGGAAAAGAATCCACTGTATAAAAAAGAAACCTGCACTCATATGTTTATCACAGCACTGTTCACAACTGCAAAGATATGGAATCAACCTAAGTGTCCAGCAGAAGATGACTGGAGAAAGAAAATGTGGTATGTGTGTGTGTATACATAAAATGGAGTGCTACTCAGCCGTAAAAAAAAATAAAGCCATGTCTTTTGCATTAACATGGATGTAACTGGAGGCCATTATCTTATGTTAGAAAAACTGAAACAGAAAGTCAAATATTGCATATTCTCACTTACAGGTGGGAGCTAAATAACATGTACACAGGAACATATAGTGTGGAATAATAGACTTTGAAGACTTGGAAGTGTGGGAGAGTGGGAGGGGGATGAGGAATGAGAAAGCACTTAATGGATACAATGTACACTATTCAGGTGATGGTTACACTAAAAGCCCAGACTTCACCACTATGCCATATATCCATGTAACATAACTGCACTTATACCTACCCCTTAAATATCTATCAGTAAAAGAGAAGGAGACAGCTATTGCTCAGGCTGCCTAGAGCATAGGGTGTAACCAGGAAGAAGTAACCAATCTGGCTACATTTTGCAGGATAACCCTAATTATTACACAGAGGAGTTTGTACTTTATTTGGGTATCAACTAGAAGTAACTTAAGTTTGGCAGTGATGTGATGGAAGAAGTGTTCAGAGATTAGTCTGGTAAGGCAAGGCCTATGCATTGTGTTGGAGAAAGGAGAAAGACCACAGGAATCAAGAGCAACTGAGGTAAGAAGAGACAGATCAGGGGATCGAGGGGGGAGAATTGAAGTGTGTGATGATTCATTCTATGTGTCAACCTGACTGGGTAAAGGAATGCTCAGATAGCTGGTAAAACATTATTTCTGGGTATATCTGTGAGGGTGTCTTCAAGTGATATTAAAATTTGAGTTCTTACACTTACTAAAGAAGATAACCCTCAACAATGCAAGTAGGCATCACCCAATCATTTGAGGGCCTGAATAATACAAAAAGACAGAGTGTATTAGTGTGTTCTCACGCTGCTGTAAAGAAATGCCTGAGACTGGGTAATTTGTAAAGAAAAGAGGTTTAATTGGCTCACAGTTCCACAGGCTTAACAGGAAGCATGGCTGAGGAGGCCTCAGGAAACTTACCATCACGGCAGAAGGCAAAGGGGAAGCAGGCTTGTCTTACATTGCTGGAGCATAAAGAAGTTGGGGAGGGAGGTGCCACACACTTTTAAACAACCAGATCTCATGAGAACTCTATCATTTGAATAGCACCAAAGGGATGGTGCTAAGCCATTCATGAGAACTCCACCCCCATGATCCAATCACCTGCCACCAGGCCCCACCACCAACACTGGGGATTACAATTTTACATGAGATTTAAGAAGGCACAGATCCAAACCATATTTCAGAGGAAGCACAAGTTTTCTCTCCCTTCTTAAGCTGAGACATCCATTTTCTCCTGCTGTCTGACATTGGAGCTCTTGATTTTCAGGCTTTTGGTCTCTGGGACTTAAATCAGCTGTCCTCCACAATCCATACACCAACCCTGGGTTTCAGCTTCAGAACTCACTTTCCACTTCAGACTGAATTACATCACCAGCCTTCCTGGTTCTCAAACTTGCAGATGGCATATTGAGGGACTTTGCAGCCTCCATAACTATGCAGGCCAATTCCCGTAATAAATTTCTTCTTATTTACGTGTGTGTGTGTGTGTGTGTGTGTGTGTGTGTGTGTATGGTGTATGTGCATATACCCATATAAACACATATTTATATCCTATATATTCATCATATTGGTTCTATTTATCTGGAGAAGGTTGACTAATACATAGTGGGAGCAATTTCCAGAGGCATGTGCCAGTGGAAGGAAAAGGGCTTAGTAACTGGTCAGCATAGAAGGGCAGGGTTGACTCAAAGGTTTCAAACCTAAGCTTCCTGTCATAAACAGATAAAAGAGATCCATGTATGGTAAAAGGAAAGGAGGTAAAGGAGCTATTAAATTATAAGATGGGGCTACTGCCAAGCATTTTTGTCAATGTGTCTTGATGTAACAGTCTTATTCAGATCACTAAGTACTTCACTGAAAGTGTCTCAAAACAAAGCAAGATAGCTCTATGCGGCAGTATTAGAAAAAAGAGTGAGTCAAATCCTGCTATCAGCTGTATCCATGCAATGTCCTTTAAACTTTTATATGCATGACTGTGGACAAACTATGAGCAGAGTTAATAATTTTGTTATCATTAAACTACCTTTCTCAAATATATGCATAATGTGATTTTTTAAAATACAATGAGATACCAGATACCTTTCTTCAGTGAAAAGTGAAAAAAAAAATGAGGATTTAATATCCTCAAGAAGCTAATTATAGGTCATCAGATTACAGGTAATTCAGAGAAGCTACAAAATCTAGCATCTCTATTTCCACTGGCACACACATTGAAACCAGTCTGACAACGCTGTCATTCTCCTTTGTGAGACCAAGGCAGGATGGCAGGCTCTAAATAATGCATAAGCCACCAGCATTCCTGTTCATATCCCTTTTCAAAAAATGGTGAAGAGTCTCTTTTATAGTCCATAAAGAATTGAAGTCATATGGTGAATCCTGATAATTGCTTTCAGAAGGAGCTTTTGGCACAAGCTCTAGGGTCTTCAGTTCACTCATGTCGGGAACACAGACTGCCACTGCATATAGATGAGTACAGCGCCCAGAGAGCCACCCAGCTGCAGAGTTTTCCCAAGGTTGGAAGGATTCATGCCAGCTTGAAATCTTATCTCTACTCCTTCCTCACCAATTAGCATTTTTGTCACCCACATCATTCCTTTCTTATGAAGTCAAGTTAATATTTTACACAAGTCAACAGTGCTCTCAGAGAAGTGTGAAACTCTTTAACTCTGAATACAGATTTCAGTTAAGCAGACTGAAAAAAGAATAGAAAAAATAACCCACACGTACATTAGCACTAGCCCTCCATTTCTGGGCCACACAGATGCACACTGCCATTTCAATGTTTCACTGAGAGTAGGGCCAGAGAAGAACTACAGAGGGAGATGAAGTGGTGGGAAGAAACACGCTTTGTCTAAGCGTAACATGTCTTCCTTCTTTTCTCTCCTCTCCCTTTCTCTGGGTTCTCCTTAGGTTATAAACTCTCAGGATGAATTCTTCTGAGATCAGGCTAACCAAATCATCTCCCTCTGGTCCCTGAATTCACAGCAATTGTAATAGCAACATCCTCTTCCATGAGATTTCTTACATTGTTGCTTTGTTTCACCATTTATTATGTGATTTACACGCACTCCAGGTAAAAGCCATAAAGTAGAGAATGTATGCTGTCCAATGGTTATCATCTATATTCTTTCTAGTGCATAGTACTAAGAACATAGGTTTTTAATAAATATTTATAAAATGAATAAACATTAACTTTAGAAGCCAGTTTCTTAGGAGTAGTGGGATTAGTGGCATGCACAGGATTTAGCTGAGAGTAACTATGCTAATGAAATCTTGTATAAAGAGAAGAAAACATAATTCCTGCTAGAGGAAAGGGGAGCAAGCTGGGAATTAGGAGCTGAAAATTCCACCTGTCCATGGTGCATTCACCACAAGAGCCAAATGTTTCAACTCAGTCTAGGACCATGGAAAGCTCTTAATGCTATTCAGTAGAGATTTACATGGTAGGGATTATAAAGAGAAGTCAAATCAATTTATCAAAGCATATTATTTTATCATCTGCATGACTTCTTTTGGAAATAATATTTTCTAGTCACCTAGCATAGCTTAGTATTTTGTCTCATAGCCCTGGGTGGTAGTGGGTTGGTTGGCTTGTCATATACATACATACACACACACACACACACACACACACAGTGATAAATGATCCTCAAGCCTACTTTACACATATGAAAGCAGGCACAAAGGTGCAAAATGCTTTGACCACAGCTTCATAATATAACATCAGAAGTCATGACGTGGGCCTTGTTCTTCTGTGACACAAGCCTGCATTTAGTCTTCAGTCAATGCACACTACAAAGAGGCAGTGTGATGAGGTAATGAAGTAGGTTACAGATCTGCTTTTGAGATCCTAGGCACTGCCCAACTTTGGGCAAATTACTTACCTCTCTCAGCCTTAGTTTTGACATCTGAAAAGGTGATTCCTAACAGCAGACATACTGTGATTGGAGATAAGCGTAAAACAGTGGTTCTCAGTTCCTAAGAATCCCCAGCAGGGCTTATTAAAGACCACTTGCTGGACCCCATCCTTGGACTTTCTGATTCAGTAGTTCTGGAGTGGAGGCCAAGAATTTGCATTTCCAGCAAGTTCTCAGATGATGCTGATGTGAGGGTCTAGTGACCACACTTTGAGAACCTGTGATCTAATGCAACTATCACAGAATGGTCATTCAATAAGTACTGGCTATTATTATTTCTAAAGCAGAGAAGGCAAGAAATGCCAGATGATGGGGATGGCATTTAATAACCACAGGAGACATAACCAAGAGCACAAGTCCTGAAAATTCAACACAAGTGGATGGTCATCTCAGCCAAAGCAAATTTGCAAGCCTTAGGAAGGAAGTGCTGCTCTTTAGTATTTATGTTTAAAAAAGAAACACTTCATTTTATAAATGTCTTTTGTAAAAATTTTTAATGGCTCATACAATGGATTGTATGGAAATGATTTACTTGCCTGTCTACTTCCTCTTCATATGTGACCTCTTCTCTGAATGTGGTGAAACTTTAATATCCTAGGAGTTGGATGATTAACATTAATGGGAGTTGCCTGTGTTAATCCCTTGTGCATAACTGGATTTTTATCTGTTAAACTTTTCCAGATTTAGCCCTTACATATGTAATACAATTTGGGTCAGAAAAATTCTGTAAATGTGTTTTATTTAAAAGTGAACATTTGGAAGTTGGAATGTTGGCTCATCCATAGGAGACACAGAAATACTACTGAATATCTAATAGTTATAATTTTTAAGCAATTAATGCCCATATGTAGTGGCAATTTGAGAAAAAGAAGTGCCTGGGGACATGGAAAATCTCTTTTGTAACTGTATAGTAAAAAAGCAATTATTGAGCCAGATTAAGTTTGAGATTTGGGGCCATACCTGTGTTCCCTATTTCTATTAATTTTCTCTGTCATCAAAACTTAGGAAAAGCAAAGATAGCACAAATGTTCTTATCTATCCACCCTTTATATCTGAGACTGATTCTGTTCTCAACTTTCGTCTCAACTGTTCCCTCATTTTTATTTCCATTTCCTCAGTTCAGAGCCTCATATATTTTCAGTTGGATTATTTCAATAACTACCTAATTCCTCATTGCCCCATTCCAGGACATCTTACACCTAATGTCATATAATTTTTCTTGTCATGCCAACCCTCTCTTCATAAGGCAATGATTTGTATTGCCTAATGAAGAAATGACCAAATTTGGCCCAAAAATCAAGGCCTCCATCATCTGGCCCAACCTCATTTTACTAGTTTATTTTTACATTCGCATCAACTCAGCCATATGGAACAACCAATGACTTCTGGCAAATCTTGAGCTTTCTTCCCTGTATGTCATAGACTGCACTATCTCTCTGTCTCTTTAAATAACCCATAAAAATTTTAGTGCTTGATTATTTATAAAACAATTTTATAAGAATTGTGTCAATAGGCCCTCAAAGAGGATATAAATAGAGGTATACACTAGGCATTTTCCTTTCCATTAAACAGAAGAGTAAATAGAGACTTACAGATATTAGTTGTTGATAGGAACAGCCTAGCAGAGATATAGCTACATACAATAACTATAAAACAAAATTAAACCAAACACACATACACACGAAAATCATTCCAGTTTAACACAATCTCATCTTATAAATCATAATAAGGAAAGAAGTTACAAGATCTCTACATCAAAATGTATCTGAAAATGTGTCTTGATAGAAGATGAGTCAATTCAGTGATAATTACATTTAAAGCAGGCTTATGTAGAATGAATCCCAATAGCCTGAATATGAATCCTCTATGGAGCTACCAAATACTGCTACTGAAAAGTTTATGACTAATGGATTGTATATTAATTTCACACCGAGAGAGTTTTCCACCCCCATTAAATAGACTCTCCCCTCATTTTCCTTTCCTAATGAGTTTATATTCCCTGGTTTTACATACTCTTATCACGCAAAAAGAAATCCACAAGTTTGTGATAATGCTAGCTTTCTTCTTATTAACATTGTTGTCAATAAAAGATAAACATTTTATCACAATAGAATAGGTAAATAGTAGGTTTTGAAATATAGAATCTAAAGGATGTAGAATTTCATTACAGGACCAACTATGTCAAAATTATCTGGTACTTTGTTAAATATGGAGATATAAATCAGAATCTTCAGATATGGAACCTAGAAAGCTATTTTTCAAGGACTTCAAATGATTCTCATGTCCTCTGACCTTTAAGAAAAAATAGAGATCTTTCACTTATATCAATAATGGAGTAGTTTGCATGAAACCAAACTTTCTGCTATGGACAATCATAGAACATACATAAAATACAGAAGACTAAACAGCTATTTAAAGGAATCAGACAAGAACCAAGGTAGCCTGGACTGGAGGGATTAATTCCCAGGAGAGAAGGGATATACATTTAGGTAAGCCCCACATTGACTACCATTTTTTTCTTTGATACATTTGCCAATTTCCAGGATGGTACATAAAAAACAATTTGAAACTTAAAATTCAAAGTTTCAAAATTATACTCAGAAAACTTTGGATTCAGAACTCTCAAGCCAACCAGAAATTGAGGAACCAAAATCAAGGGGAAAACAAAATCATGTTCAGCTTGGATTTTACCCATTAGGAATTGGCTGAATGGAGCAAGAAGTAGAAAAAGTCAGCATAGAGCAGCTGCCAAGATCTGTAAAAGCTAAGCAGAACTTTACAGTCTCACAGAGCTTGGCAGTCAAAATGAGTTTAGAGACTTTAAAGGTACAGGGGTATGGTAAACTATTCAGGCTTCAGGTAAGACCCTGGAAAGACAACAGACTAGTGATAAGAACAAACCAGAAAGAGATCAATCTGCAAAGCAGTCTCAGTTCACCTCATCACTGATTGGATCAAGATGATTAGCCTTTATTCTAGCTGCCTTCTGAAAAAAAAAAAATCGCAGGAGAAAGATATTATCAAGATCTTTTACATACACTATCAAGCATGCAATCCAAAATTACCAAGCATGACTAGAAATAGGCTCAAATTACAAACAGAAAAAGAAAAAAGAGATAATACTAACAGCTACAGTGATGCAAGTACAGTTATTCTGTCCCCTTACGATAGAACAGTATAAAATAGAGAAAATCAAGTAGAGACGTGAACCTATGTCTAAAAATAATACATGAGCAATCTAGAAATGAAACTGAGAAACTAAGGGATGGGTTTAACAACCAATGAGACAAAGCAAAAAGGATTATTAGTGAACTGGAAGAAAGATTAGTATAAAATATCCAGTTGAAAGCACAGAGAGAAAAAATATCCAAATGAAAACACAGAGAGATAAATAGAAATAAAAGTATGTAGGGAATATACAGGACAAGGTAAAAATGTCTAACATAAGTAGAGAAAAATGTAATAAATGTTTAAAGAGATAATGGCCTGAAGAAAGATAGATCCAGCAGGAAAAAAAGGACACATTTATTTCATAAGAGCATCCATAAGGCCTAAAGTTAACTTTTTATTACAAATGAGGGAAGCCATGAGACAATAGAAAGAAATATTTAAAAGCAAAGACAGCACAAGTGTTCTTATCTATTCACCCTTCATATCTGAGACTGATTGATTCTGTTCTCAACCTTCATCTCAACTGTTCCCTCATTTGCATTTCCATTTCTTCAGTTCAGAGCCTCATTTCTTTTCAGTTGGATTATTTCAACAACCACTTAATTCCTCATTGCCCCATTCCATGACTGGAATATCAATGAAAGGCAATAACTACCAACCCGGAATTCTATGCTCACTAAAAATATTCTTAAATAAAGAAGACTAAAGATAGATATTATTAAGTAAGCAAACCAAAAAGAAATCAGTGCCTACAGATGTGCTTTAAAATATATCCTAAATGAAGTTCTTCAGGCAAAAGAAAATGATAATAGAAACATGGTAAATAAAAACAAAGAATAAAATCTCTGAAAACAGTTAAAATGTTGATAAATCTAAATAAATATTGACTGTTTCAAACAGCAATAATCGTTTCTCCTGGGGCTTAAAAATATATGTAAGTTTAACGTAAATGACAACAATGGCACAAAAGTTGTCAGAAGTAAAAGTAATTAACTTATAACATACATAATAATTCAAGTATACAAGTTTAATTCTCTAGGATAACAGCTAGTTCAGTAGTCAATAAATGTACAACTAACAAAGTAGTATAGCATGGAAAATGGAATAACAGCAAAAGAAGATAAAAAAAAAAGAGGAAAAAAGGCAACCATAAACATATGGGCAAATAGAAAAAACAAAAGTACCTATACTTATATCATATAAAAGAGACTTTAAGTCAAAAATGATAAAAAAGACAAGGCCATGTAATGATAAAGGGATCAATTCAGCAAGAAAAAATAGCAATTCTAAATGCGTATGCACTCAACACTAAAGCACCTAGATATATAAAGCAAACATTAATAGATCTAAAGTAAGAGACAGACTTTAATACAACAGTAGTGGGAGACTTCAATACCCCATTCTCAACATTAGGTGGATCATCTATACAGAAAATCAACAAGGAAACACTAAATTTAAACTGGACTTCAGACTAAATTGACCTAACAGACATTTACAGAATATTTCATTCAACAGCTGCAGAATATATATTCTTCTCATCAGGACGAGGAACATGCTCCAGAATAGACCATGTTATGTCACACAGAAGTCTCAACAAGTTTTTTAAAATTCTAAATAATGGGCCAGGCACAGTAGCTCATGCCTGTTATCCCAGCACCCAAGGCGGGCAGATCACTTGAGGTCAGGAGTTCAAGACCAGCCTGGCCAACATAGTGAAACCCCATCTCTACTAAAAATACAGAAATTAGCCAGGCATGGTGGCACATACCTTTAATCCCAGCTACTTAGGAGGTTGAGGCAGGAGAATCGCTTGAACCCAGGAGGTGGAGGTTGCAGTGAACCCAGATCATGCCACAGCACTCTAGCCTGGGCGACAGAGCAAGACTTTGTCTATATATAGAGAGAGAGAGAGGGGAGAGAGAGACAGATGACAGATATATATATATATATA